>NC_057854.1:74110051-74410051 GCF_015237465.2 Chelonia mydas
CATTCTGCCATATATTTCATGTAATAGCAGTCTCGGATTATGACCCAGCACATGTTCATTTTAAGACCACTTTCACTGCAGATTTGACAAAAAGCAAAGAAGGTACCAATGTGAGATTTCTAAAAATAGCTACAGCACTTGACCCAAGGTTTTAAGAATCTGAAGTGCTGTCCAAAATCTGAGAGGTATGAGATATGGAACATGCTCTCAGAAGTCTTAAAAGAACAACACTCAGATGCAGAAACTATAGAACCCGAACCACCAAAAAAGAAAATCAACCTTCTGCTGGTGGCATCTGACTCAGATGATGAAAATGAACATGTGTCAGTCCACTCTGCTTTGGATCATTATCGAACAGAACCCGTCATCAGCATGGACACACATCCTCTGGAAAGGTGGTTGAAGCATGAAGGGACATATGAATCTTTAGCACATTTGGCACGTAAATATCTTGCAATTCTGGCTGCAATTGTGCCATGAGAATGCCTGTTCTCACTGTCAGGTGACATTGTAAACAAGGACCTGGCAGTATCATCTCCTGCAAATGTAAACAAACTTATTTGTCTGAGCAATTGGCTTAACAAGAAGTAGGACTGAACGGACTTGCAGGCTCTAAAATTTTACATTGTTTTATTTTTGAATGCACTTATTTTTTTGTGCATAAGTCTACATTTGTAAATTGAACTTTGATGATAAAGAGATTGCACTATAGTAGTTGTATTTGGTGAATTGACATATACTATTTCTTTTGTTTTTTACAGTGCAAATATTTGTAATAAAAAATATAAAGTGAACACTGTACTCTTTGTGTTCTGGCTTGTAATTGAAATCAATATATTTGAAAATGTAGAAAACATCCAAAAATATTTAAATGATATTCTATTAGTATTTAACAGTGTGATTAATTTTTTTACTCATGTGATTAATCACGATTAATTTTTTTAATTGTTCGACAGCCCTAATTATAATGTAAAATGAAAACTAAGGCAAGTAAGCTAAAGTGGACAAACAAAAATAAATTAGTAGACTGAATAAAAAATGGCAAAATAATCTGTGTTTAGGAGAACAAACCTTGAGATTTTGCAATCGGTAATTCACTGAAAACCTTAACCAAGTGAAGGCCGTAAAGAGACCTGGACTTAAAGTCAGACAGATAATTGCTGTGATGCTGTAAAACTTGTGATATCTAATTACAAACTCAATTTTAAACAGAAATATGAAAAAAAATTGCTTGATCCTTGAAGCCTTCCTCGAACAAGTAGTACCATAATCTTCCAGTGAGTTAGAATTGCTTGCATGAGTAAGTGTTCCAGGATCAGGTCCTTAGCTGCTGGTACAGATTAGATTTGCCTCTAGATAGGAATGCAGGCAAACTGAAAAATTCCAGGATCAGGAGAATATTAACTGATATCACTTTGTAAAGCCATTAAAAATTATTTTAAAATCCAAAGAAAAGCAGATCTAAAAAAGAGATGTAGAATTAACCCTCTCTTCTCAAGTGAATGATTAGCTAAATTACTGGCACAAAAAGTCATCATGGATAGACTTGCAAAAATTCAACAGAATATTTACTGTGTGTTCTTATAAAATGCTATCTCATATTTCTGAGATCATTGTAGAGAAGATTCAGCAAAATTACTGAGGTAAAAAACTGATTCTCTCTGGTAAAGCTGAGAGTTGGACTGAAACATTAAAAGTAATAGCTGACTGGTATCACAGCTATGTGACTTGAACTGTTTAGTGAAAAGAACTAACTTCTTCATATATATATTTATCAATGAAGTACCTGAGGGATCAAAAGTTATTTTATTGCACCTCTGTGCTCCAATAGTTCCCAGGGCTCCTGGGACCAGTTCAGCCCCCAGCATAAATTTAAAGCAGCCTTAGGGCTGCTCTAACATACCGCTGCCTGCTCTGTGGTATGAAAGGAATATGAAGAAAAGGTGGTAGGTAGTTTAACTAAATTTCAGTTATAGCAAATAGATCAACCCTTTGAGATATACCCTCATTCTAAAGAAATGTGGGATAGTTCTATCCCAAGTGGAGATTCCACATTAAGCACCTGAGGTTTTCTAAATGAAAGCTGAAACTGGTGAATTGCTGAAACTGGTTTAATTAGATTGAAATGCCATGTCCCTTGATCCCTAAGAGTATCTAGAAGCTTCACTTAAAGGAGAGGCAATTCAAACAAGGCATGAATTAGAGCCCTATCAGATTTTTTATTAATTGAAGAAAAAAGTGCTCAAATCAAAGAAAAACACATCTCTATTTTTATATATATATTTTAGCCAAGGGAGAATATCCAAATCTTCTGGCAATGCTTGATCAACAATTCAAACATGGAGAAGCAAGTAAAAAAAAAAAAGTGTGTCCCCCCTCTACTATGGGGACAATTGCTCTCCTTCTGAAGGGCTTAATTCATCAATGTTTGTAAAGCACTTTGAGTGCACTGCTGGAGGAGGATGCATAATAACAGCATAGTTATTATACAGTTCATTATAGGTGTGGTGCTGGTAGCAGCTCAGTCATTTCCAAGAACAAGATGATGGAAATACTTTGTTTCTTTTGCCCACGGTAAAACATTCTTAGACCTTTAATTGAGAAGCATCTCTATGATTTGGAGCAGGGATTTGAAATTTAGCAGGAGGTTGCTCTCAGAAAAATCAGCACATGCCCAGAAGATTGTTAGATTTGGGCAGCTAAACTTTCCAAAGAGTCTGTCTGCACTGAGCATGGTCGACCTCCAGATCGCGCATGTGCTATCCTCACAGGGTTACTGAGCCTGCTCTATCCTAGGGCTACAGAACTGAGCAGAATTGTCTCTGCAATGACTTCTGCCAGCAGCTGGGGGCTGCTGTGTGGTAGGCACCAGAACTGAGAGCAAGGAGACTGCCTTTAGTGTGCTCTCAATGACTGACATTACTGCTCAGGCAATGTGGAGGAGAAGAGTAGCCTGACTGGAATGTAGAGGGGTGTTAAGACCTTAGGGGTGTGTGGAGATTGGAATAGGAACCAGGGAAAAGAGGGAGAAAACTGGGATAGACTGGAGGGGAGTAGGTTAGGAAGGAGGTTGAAGGGTCTGTAACCACTTCAGCACAGTCCCCTCCAGAACCTGGAATTTAATCCAGGGTAATTGAGTCTCAACAGTCTTCTGCTGTTGGTAAATATCTGTGAAACCTACAGCAAGTGTGATTCTCATCCTTCTCTAGTGGCTGATTGACGTAGAGAACAGCATCCTACTATTATTCTGCTATTAACAGCTCCCTATTATTCTGTTAACTCAAGTGTCAGAGGTTTGTGCTGCAGCCCTAGAGGATCCAATCCTTATGATTACCCATGTGGGCTCATTATGGTTCCACATGATGGGTTTGTGTAAAAATTTATTCTTTAAAAATAAGTTATTTCCTGTGTAAAAAGAACACTGAAGTTGCAAAATTGAGCACGCAGAAGTTGGGAAACACCAGAATTAATGTTTCTATAGCACTTTTATAGCATCTTCTGACAGAAGATGTCAAATCACTGTGTAAACCTTAATGAACTAATCCCCAACAAACCCACTTGAGGTAGAGATTAATATTTTAGACCCAGAAACTGAGGGCCAGAGAAGTTAAGTGATGCAGCAAAGTTCACACAGAAATATATTAGAGAGAAAAGGTGGGTAAGGTAATATCTTTTATTGGACCAGCTTCTGTTGGTGAAAGAGACAAGCTTTTGAGCTGACACAGGTCTGGGAAAGGTACTTAGAGTGTCACGTGCTAAACTATCTGTTGTACCATGTATTTAGTTAAGATACACACATTGTAAGAGACCAGTAAGGTGAAGTGGCAGGTTAACAAATCCTCAGTCAGAGGGCAAAAAAAGAGGGGTTAGGGGGTTACAGATGGTTGTAATAAGCCATAAATCCAGAGTCTATATTAAATCCATGATTTTTAGTGTCTAGCAAAGACATTAATTTCAGCTCCCAGGCTCATCTTTGAAGTTGTTGTTCAGGTTTCCTTTGAGGGCAAGGACTAAGAGGTCAGATAGGGAGTGATCACTTTCTGAAAAATGTTCACCCAGGGTGATGTGGTGGTTTTGTCTTTTATCATTGTTCTCTATGAGTTCATTCAAGGGCACAGCAATTGTCTCATTTCACCCTCATAAATTGTTATTGGAGCATTTAGTTTACCACATGTTCTGATAGGCATGTGTAGGACCCATGGATCTTGACAGGTGTGTTGCAAGTGGTATTGATCATTGTAGCTGTGTCTACAGGTTTTACATCTGTTGTTCTGACAGGGTCTGGTGCTGCTTTGACTTCATGAGACCTGGACTCTGGGTAGCTTGCTTCTGATGAGCTTGGTGAAGTTAGAGGGTTGTTTTGAAAGCCAGAGAGGGGATCTGGGAAAGATTTCCTTCTGGCTGTGGTCCTGATAGAGTAAGGGCTTTAACAGTTTAATGATACCTCAGGCTGCGAGTCTGTCATGGAGGTCACAAAAGTCACGGATTTCATGACTTTCCAGGACCTCGGTGACTTCTGCAGCCAGCAGGTGCGACTGACCCCAGGGCTGCCTGAGCAGCTCGGGCAGCCCCGGGGCCAGCCACACAGCCTCCCCATGCAAACAGTGGCAGTCCTGGGCTGCCCCCCCACCCCACCAGCAGCAGTGCAGCAATCCCGGACTGGTAGGACTGCCCCCTGCCAGCCAGCCCTGTCCCAGGCCGCCCCCCACTACCCGCCAGCAGCGGCTGTGGCAGTCCCAGGCCGGCAAGTCTGTCCCCCACCAGCAACAGTGGCGATGGTCCTGGGACACCCCCTGCCAGCAGTGTTGGTGGCGGTCTCAGGCCAGCAGTCCCGTGCCACCCCCGAGCACCAGCGGGCGCCCTGGAGCCTCCCCAGCACCGGTGAGTGCACAGCAACCCCCACCCTGAGCACCAGCGGAGTGCCCCATAACCCCTCCTCCGAAGCAGCAGCTGCATGCCCGGAGCCCCCCAAAACACTAAAGATTTGGTCAGGAGTATATAGTACAAGTCATGGACAGGTCATGGGGCCGTGAATTTTTGTTTATTGCCCGTGACCTGTCCATGACTTTTACTAAAAATGCCCATGACTAAATCTTAACCTTAATGATACCCCGTATGTGTTCCAGTATGGGGTGGTAGGTGACAACTAGGGATGTGTGGTCAACAAGGTGTGTTTTTTCCCCAGTATTGAAGCAAGTTCTCTTGGAATATTTGGATGGCCCATTCCATCCTTGTTTGATGAAGGTGCTTTTAAGTGTGGTACAGTGAATATCCCAAACTTTCTCCTTGAGTATATTCTGTGGTATCTGAGTGCCTGGCTGTAGATAACAGATTTCTTGGTGTGTTTGGGGTGGTTAGTGGATCCATGAAGTAAATGTGATGATCCATCGGTTTCTTTTATATAGTTATCTGTAGGGTGTCATTGTTGAAGCTGATCGTGGTGTCCAGGAAGTTGATGCTGGTGTGGGAGTGTTCTAGAAAAAGTTTGAAGGGTAAGATGTGGTGGTTGAAGTTGTGATGGAAATCTATGAGGAAAAAGCCTGGGAGCTTAAATTCATAACTTTGGCAAATGCTAAAAATTACAAATGTACATCATTGGATTTATGGCTTATTACAACAATCTGTAACTCATAGACTTTAAGGTCAGAAGGGACCATTGTGATCATCTAGTCTAACCTCCTGCACAATGCAGGCCACAGAATCTCACCCATCCACTCCTGCAATAAACCTCTCACCTATGTCTGAGCTATTGAAGTTCTCAAATCATGGTTTAAAGACTTCAAGGTGCAGAGAATCCTCCAGCAAGTGATCTGTGCCCCATGCTGCAGGGGAAGGCGAAAAACCTCCAGGGCCTCTGCCAATCTGCCCTGGAGGAAAATTCCTTCCCGACCCCAGATATGGCGATCAGCTCAACCCTGAACATGTGGGCAAGACTCACCAGCCAGATACCCAGGAAAGAATTCTCTGTAGCAACTCAGACCCCACCCCATCTAATATCCCATCACAGGTCATTGGGCCTATTTACCACTAATAGTCCAAGATCAATTAATTGCCAAAATCATGTTATCCCATCATACCATCTCCTCCATAAACTTATCAAGCTTAATCTTGAAGCCAGATAGGTCTTTTGCCCCCACTGCTTCCTTTGGAAGGCTGTTCCAGAACTTCACTCCTCTGATGGTTAGAAACCTTTGTCTAATTTCAAGTCTAAACTTCCTGATGGCCAGTTTATATCTATTTGTTCTTGTGTCCACATTGGTACTGATCTCAATTCCTCTCCCTCCCTGGTATTTATCCCTCTGATATATTTATAGAAAGCAATCATATCTCCCCTCAGCCTTCTTTTGGTTAGGCTAAACAAGCCAAGCTCCTTGAGTCTCCTTTCATAAGACAGGTTTTCCATTCCTCGGATCATCCTAGTAGCCCTTCTCTGTACCTGCTCCAGTTTGAATTCATCCTTCTTAAACATGGGAGACCAGAACTGCACACAGTATTCCAGATGAGGTCTCACCAGTGCCTTGTATAACGGTACTAACACCTCCTTATCTTTACTTGAAATACCTCGCCTGATGCATCCCAAGACCACATTAGCTTTTTTCACGGCCACATCACATTGGTGGCTCATAGTCATCCTGTGATCAACCAATACTCCAAGGTCCTTCTCCTCCTCTGTTACTGCCAATTGATGTGTCCCCAGCTTATAACCTAAAATTCTTGTTATTAATCCCTAAATGCATGACCTTACACTTCTCACTATTAAATTTCATCCTATTACTATTACTCCAGTTTACAAGGTCATCCAGATCTTCCTAGTAACTCACTAACCCTCCTTTTTTGTCCTATGACTGTAGAAGTGTTAACTGGCCACTTGACCTTGAATGATCTCATACACCATGCTGGTAGTGCATCTGGTGAAGACATGCTATGTCGACGGGAGAGCACTCTACCATTGATGTAGTTACTCCACCTCAACAAGAGGCAGAAGCTATGTCAGCGGGAGAGCGCCTCTCACCGACATAGTGCGGTGTAGACACCACTTTAAGTCGATGTAACTTAGGTCACTTAGGGCGATGGCTTTTTTCCCTAGACCTGAAGAAAAGTTTGTGTAACCTCAAAAGCTTGTCTCTTTCACCAACGGAATTTGGTCCAATAAAAAATATTACTTTACCCACATTGTTTCTATAATATCCTGGGACCAACAGGGATACAACATTGCAAACAGGAAGATAATGACAGGGCTGGGAATCTAGGTCTCCTATTCCTAATCCTGGGCTTCATAAAGATATTGATAAATCATTCCAGGCACATGACAGATTTTAACAAGTCAAATTTAAGGGCTAATGTAAAGAATAGAGGAGAATGAGGGAATAAATGGATTTTGTCATTATTAGTCTACCACCATGATGGCCATTCAAGCAAGTTCAGTGTTGCTGCTCCCTTTTGCAATTTTCCATTGATCAAAAACATTTATTCAAAAAGGGAATATTTATTTGAATGAGCAGCCTGTATGGAAAAAGTGATGTGATTGGGCATGTACTTAATCTGTACTTCAGTGTCTTTGTAAAATGATATTTGATTCTTCTGGGCTACAATTGGTTGGAATCCTTCTATTGTGCAGTCTGCATTAATATATAAACATTAGCCAATTGACCCACAAGTACCAGTAATTTGACCAAAATGACTTGTCATTCACATTTACAAAATGATGTACTCAAGCCTGACCTACATTGCCATACTTGATTCCAGCTGAGTCCTGATCCACTCAACAGGCAGCATGTTTGCTTTGATGCCCTCCTTATTTTCCTTTCCCAGACCAACTGTTTCACGGAGTAATTACCATACACAGCACCCAGAGCCAAAGTGCAGTTAGATACTCCAGCTTCCAGTTTTACAGGAAGTAAAATATGGACTTGCCAAATGTGCAAGCAAAACATCAGTCAGTTATTCAGCATATAGAATTATTGTGCTATATTGTAAGGAGCAGAAAGTTGTATAGCAGAAATGCACTGGGCTTTGAGATTCATTATATAGAGAAAACAAAAATGAAATGCTATGATATAGTAGTAACTTCCTTATGTAAAATGTCCAAACAGAATGAAAGAAGTCAATAACATATTTAAAATAAGTCAAAGCAGTGACATTTTAGTTTAAACAGTAACTCAGAAGTCCCTAAGGCTAGTTTTTAAAAGTTTAAATGAAGCAAACCTCAGAAACTGCATGGTCAATTTATTTGACAGCATGGGTTTAAATTACCTTAACAGCTGGGCTAATAACAGCTCTTTTCTGAGAGAGAAAGAAAAGTATCAAGACAGCTGCATTTCTCCTTCTTGGTCACTCTTCAAGAAGATGATGGCTAGTTTAGTTTTATAAATACAAGCTGAAGGGAGATGGTGACAATTAGGGGCAAGATCCTGCACTGCTTATTTGATTTCAGTAAGTGTATTCCCCGTTACAGACTGCAGGATAACATCTTAAATTAGTTTTATGGCAGAAATTAAGGATGGCTTACTAGCATGTAATCATATTTAATTTCTAAGTGTAGCACTTTTGACTGTCAAACTATTTTTGGCCTAATCTAGCTCATATGGAAGCCATTGGAAATTGATTTAAATTGGAGCAGGATCATGCCCTTTATGAATCTTAAGGTCTATTTCATCCTTGGCCCCTTCTTCAGGGCACACAATGAAAGAGTAAGTTCAAGGAGGATGCTTCTCTTGCCCTTCCTGCCCCCCGTATAAGTGTTGGGGACACTCACAATGTCAGCACTCTGGGGAGCACAAGGACTGCTCCCTCTTAATATCCCCAGGGGACAAGACACCCTAAAGGGCAGACAAAGACTATGCTCTCACTCCCTCCGTACCCAGACAGTAGAGCTGGCTGGGTGCATGGTGGGAAGCAGGCTGTACCATACTATAAGGTGGTATAGCAAGCACATTTCCCTGCAAGCTGGATAGCTTTAAAATGGATGATGTCACATAAAGCACAATCTCTCCGGGAGCCCCATCTGAGTCTCTGATTCTACAGCCTGCTCCCAATGCAAGGCACTTTACAGAGTAAGCAATCTGACCCTAACTAAGGCAGAGATTAGAGTTTAGCAGTAATGCAATGGACATATTTTATCTGATAATTTAAAAAGTAATACTATTAACATTAAAACATTAAAAAATAAATCTGTGACCTAACACAAATATATTGCTCAAAATGTTGTTGCAATTCAAAAAGGAAATAATTGATGGTACAGTGAATTCAAAACACTAATCCTGGTAGCACAATATATAGAAACTGCAGTTTTTGCCACCCTAAACAGCTGAATTGTTGATGGAGAAGATATGCTTCTCAATATGAAATAAAAAATAGAGTATTCAGAAAAATATCACTATGGATTTTTGTATCTCATGTGCCTTGCAAAATTGGGATCAAGTATAAAACAATATAACTCCCCCTAATTAATCTACCAGGATGCTGTAGCTCTCATTTCACTTTGCCACAGCACTAGCTAAATGAAAATCCAGATTGCCTCTGAGTACATGAAGAAATAAACAGTTCCTATATACTTCACAGAAAAGGAATGCATTTAATGCTGCTGTGGGAGCTGGTTATTTCACAAGTTACTCAGAGGTTGTCTTTGTCATCAGAAAAATACATTCTTGAAAGATGAACAAAACTTTGTTTTGTTGTTTTTAAAATGACATACCTTGAACATCAGCATCCTAAGCAAGAATCTTACTAAAGGGTTTTTTGGTGTTTTTTTTTTTTTATTACAGTTCTATAATAGTGGCAACAGCAGACCAAAAAACTTTTAAACAGGGAGATTGTATCATGAAGGCTGTGTATGCTAGTAATGAAGCAGTATTTCAGTCTTGTAGAATTTGTTGTACAGGAAAAGACAATTACCTTTTCCGTAACTGGTGTTCTTTGAGGTGTGTTGCTTATGTCCATTCCATATTAGGTGTGTGTGCTCTCCACATGCACCGGTGCCGGAAGTTTTTCCCTCAGCAAAAACCGGCTCTGGTGTCCTGTGGAGTGGTGCCCGCATGATGCGGTATACGGGGTGCCTCTGACTCCCCCCACCCTCAGTTCCTTCTTGCCAGGAGTCACCTAATATGGAATGGACATGAGCAACACACATAGGCACTGACTTCCCCTCTGCCCGGTGGGTGCTCGCCCTGCCCCCCACCCCTGCCCTGCCTCTTCCCACCCCTGCACTACCCTCGCCACACCCCCATTCCACCCCTTCCCCAAAGTCCCCGCCCCACCCTGCCTTTTCCCACCCGAGCCCCCCCAGCTCATTTATGGGGCTGGTCCTGCCGAGGCTGACTCCCCTGGCCCTGTGGCTGCTGCAGTTTGAACTGCTTACGAGCCGGGGCTGGAACACAGAGACCCAGGTCGTCAGGGTGGTGTGCGAGTCCTTGAGGCCATGCAATTTGTTGTCTGTTTGCTCTGTAAATAGGGCCTGGACATCAAAGGGCAGGTCCTGCATTGACTGCTGGTCCTTGGTGGACAACCCAGAGAGGAGCAGCCAAAAGGCTCACTGCATGGAGATAGCGGAAGCCCTGGTGTGGGCATCAGCATCAGCAGCATCTTACGCCATCTGGAGGGCCTCCCTGGCCACGGTCGTGCCCTCATCAAGGATCACTCAGAACTCCTTCTTGGAAGCCTCGGGGAATGATCCTTCGAACTTGGCCATGGCTTGACACATGTTGAAGTCATATCAGCTAAGGAGGGCTTAGTGGTTGGCTACTCTCAGCTGAAGGCTGGAAGATGAATAAATCTTATGTCTGAAAAGATCCAGCCTCCTTGAGTCTTTATTTTTGTGGGTGGTGCCTCTCCTTGTGGTTAACCACCTTGACCACAAGGGAATTGGGGGTTGGGTGGGAGTAAAAATTCTTATTCCCCTTGGTTGACATGAAATACTTGCATTCAGCCCTTTTAGAGATGGGGCCAGGGAAGAGGGGGTCTGCCACAGGGCACTAGTGATCTTGGAAACCTCTTGATGAAGGGGTAGAGCCACCCTGGCAGGAGCTGAGGAACAGAGGACGTCCGAGGGCTCCTCCAGTTCCTCTGCCTGAAGCCCGAGGTTAGAAGTGACCTTCTTCAAAAGTTCCTGGTGCACCTTGGCGTCATCCTGAGGAACTGGGTGAGGGGGCCCCATGATAGCCTCGTCTGGCGAGGATGATGCCGATGCCACAGGAGCCTCTATGTCCAGTGGTGGTCCAGCAGCTTCCTCCCCTGGGTTCTCCTGGACCGGTGCGGTCCTACCCCCCAAAGTCTCAAGCATCTGAGGGGGATGAGCTACCGAGGCTGCTGGCCTCTCCAAGGCTCCCAACACTGATCAGGCAACCTGGGAAGGTTGGGTGAACCCCCAAGGGTTCCATCGGTACCATGGCACCAGCCACTGCGCTGGTTTTGGTGCTGATAATGTAGTTGGCACCGCCAGTTCTGGAGCTTGTCCCACAGTCAGAGAACCTCACTCCAAGTCAGAGCTACCAGCGGAGTGCTCAGTACTGGGTGACCAGGATCGGGCTGGGTGGTGGCTCTTGTCTGACCAGTGCCAGTCACTGCATCCCGAAGCCGACCTGTCCGAGCGAGACTGTCTTGGTCAGGCTCTTGGGGACCGACAGCATTCGGTGGATCTGCATTGGATACCTGGCGATTCATGCCTCACGCTACTCGACTGGTACCGGGACGTCGAACAAGACCAGGAGCTACTATGGGCCGGTTGCTGGGAGGATCGTCCTGAACAGGGCGACCTTCCTTTTGGAGACTGGTGTTGGTGGCCCGGCGCTCAGCAGTCTCTGTTGTCCAATCGGTCCTGGGATCGGTACCTGGCCCTTGAAGACGGTCGGAGCTGGTTCTTGAGTTCTTGCCACGTGGTGCGTGCCTCAGAGGGTCTGTACCAATCTACTTGAGGTGAAGTATACCTCAAGTCCCTTGATTGGTGCTCCTGGTGTGGGGACTGAAGAGGGCTCCGCTGAGTCTGCCTCTCCCATCCTGAGGTGTGGCAGGTGCGGGTGGGCGAACACTGGCGGGACATCCTTCTCAATGGGGAATGGTACCGCTGAGGCGGGGACACACGTATAGGTCCCAACATGGGTTTTCCCTGAGACCGAGGTACTGCAGGAACCAGCGAGGGCAGCACCGGAAGCGTCAGGATCTCCTGAGCTGCTTGAAGGGCTTCGGGCATCGACGGCATAGCTAGCTAGCCGGGGCCTGAAGCTAGCTGGGGCCTGCATTGCTATCTGGAGTTGCAGGCAAAGCATGGGATGGGCTAAACTGCTTGACTTGAGCTGGAGCCCGACTTCCTGAGGGGGATGTTGAGCTGCCCGATAAGGATCTTGGCTCTCCCCCTGCCCTTTCCTTTCCCTCGCAGGAGGTAGGAGAACTTCCCCTCACAGTCGTTTTTGGCTTCTTGATCGGAGCCATGGAGGGAGACCAGTATCAGCTCATGGACAGTGCCAGTGGAGCACAGTGCGAGGAGGCCATGGTGCTTGGTGCGAAGTCAGACTGCTGCTCCGGTGCCGGAGTGAGTGCTGACTCCATCAGGAGTGCTTTCAAATGGATATCGCGCTCCTCCTTTGGCCTAGGTTTAAAGGACATGCATATGTGACACTTGTCACTTATGTGCCCTTCGCCTAAGCACCTTAGACTGCTGGTATGTGGAACGCTGACAGGCACAGGCCGTTTGCAGCGATCGCAGGGCTTAAAGTCTGGGGACCGGGGCATGCCCCGACCGGGTCCCGTCAGGGGCTAACAAAGAGTTTGAGAACTACTACTAAGGATAACTAAGAAAACTAGTAACTATATATAACTATTTTACAGGATTTCAAAGTTCACACAAACTAGGGTGATCAGACAGCAAATGTGAAAAATCGGGATGGGGGTGGGAGCCTATATAAGAAAAAGACCCCAAAATCAGGACTGTCCCTATAAAATCGGGACATCTGGTCGCCCTAGCACAAACAGAGAAGGAACCAATGCTGGTCAAAGAAGCAGACATTCCAGCACTATCAATGGCAGCAAAAACGAACTGAGGGTAGGGGGAGTCGGCGGTGCCTCTTATACTGTGCTGTACGGGTGCCACTCCAAAGGGCGCCAGAGCTGGTCCCCTATGGATAGTGCTGAGGGAAAAACTTCCGGAACAGGTGCTTGCGGCGAGCACACACACCTAATACGGAATAGACATGAGCAGCACTCGAAGAAGAAGGAGTGGATTGGAGTTAATAGTTTACTGGCCTCCCTAAGTGCTTGTTGGAATCACTGTGAACTATGTTTCATCAACAAATTTGTTAGAACTTCTAAATTATGTAAAAGACATGTACAGCGTCAGTGGCAACTGATTGTATCCTACCAGAGGTGAATTCACTGGTACTGTGAAGGGGCAGTTAACCAGGCACTGAAGAATTCCATTGTCCTAAATGTACCCCTTCTGAGCTATCGCTTCATATTTGTAAGTTTCCAGAGATAAGAATGAGTGTCTTTCACAGTTTAGCAATGTGTTTATTATTATCAAAGCAAATGGCAAAATCAGATCTGAAAAAGGCACCATAGATTCTATAATATGGGAGGTGCACTCTGCAATTTTGTACAAAATCTTAGTCTTGTAAAAAATGAATTTTCTAATATGGTCTGTTGAAAATATACTGGAATCTTCCCTACAAAATTCAATATGGATTTCTGATACCAAACTAGGCTTGCAGGAAGCTATCACCGGCCAAGTAACAACACAAAAGGCTTGAGAGTTATCTACAACTTTTCAAAAAATTGTAGAGGTTTTATGAAATGCCAAACATGGCTTGGTTCTTTCACACTTAGATTTAACAGACATACCAGCGCCGGCAGAGTAATCAGAGCAATAAGTTACTTTGCCTTGTAAAAACTTATAATCTGATGTTTTTAAAAATGCATAGGATATGGTTAATAGATGTAATTCTGACTACTTCCTCTCTTAAAGCTTTCTTGTGGTTGAAAACACAAACATCCAGATTTTTAAAGTCTACTTTAAGACTATAACTATAATAGCTGAAAACAAAATATTTTTCAGTATGATTAAAAATGCACCATATTGCATATCTACATCTAAATGATAATGTGGCATAGCCCTAACTCTCCTACATCACACTCAGTCTTTTCCTTCTCTCAGTTTGAGCACTAAAACTATAAGTATAAAAGCTGCAATATGCTATAAAGGCTACTGACTGGCTGGAAATTTATTAATCTCTGAATATAATTTTAGGAAAATCTTTTAAACAAAAATACTCCAATATAATAAGCTTTTATGTAGTTGTTACATAATACATCCTTTCTCTAGGAGGTTTCTTAAAGGAAAAAAAAAACTAGCGTGTATATTAAATTTCATGCTTCCATGGACAGGAAGAGGAGACAAGGGAAGAGACCAGAGTGAATATATAGGGTTGTTTTGTTTTTAAACAGACGTAGAGGCCTATACTAATCTCTTGTATTGATGCGTGATGATTATGCCCTGTGCAGAAGCAGGGTTGGGTAATTATGCTCAGTGTTTATCTATTTCTGCAAATTCAGTGCACATTGTGCTACCAGTTCCTTATATGCACATGTAGGCAGTAGATTCATTTCACCTTAAGGGAAAAGCACAGAAAAATGGGTGCTACTGAAATGCATCATTATCCTGGTTGCTGTAAGTGCTCATCAGACACAAAGGGAAATCAAGAACAGGTGCAGGTAGACCCAAGCAGGTTTTTTTGTATGGTACAGTCACAGAGGTTGGTTCCTTATGTCCATAAAAACAAATGGAAAATATACTGTATTCCCAGTCCCTACATACCTTTTATTAGCAAATACATTATTACACTGTACCTGAATAACTTGGTGCAGAGGGCTGGTGAAAGACCCTTTGTGCCTGCTAACTGCAGGGTTACCCTAGGCAGAGTTTTGTGTGTTAGTGCAGTGGCTATACCAATCCATTTCACCACATCCTGTGTGTATATTTTGCCAACTGTAATTGATGTACTGTTTTCTACAGAGAATATAGGAGCACAACCTATTTATGTGCAAACTTTCACAAAACTTTCACAAAGCACTACACCCTCCCTCCCCCACTCTCAAATATAAATGCACAGAATCCTATGATATATATTAAGTATGCTGTTGAGATGGTTTTCTATAATTAACACCAGTCTGTTGGAAACTTATTATCTCTGCAATTGCTTTGCAAGCCACCGTATCCTGGAACTTGGCCTACAGTTGTCAGGGTGGGACTGGGTGCAGTTAATTTAGTTATTTTGTGGCTTTGTTTTTTGTTTAGTTCAGTTTCCATGGGGTAGGGGACATGCCCAACTGCAGGCCTCTTTTTGCCAAGGACTGGGCGAAGAGAGAATAACTTTTTTTAAAATGCAATTAGCTTCTAAAGTGAATTCAGCCCCTTTGAAAGAATAAATAAATTGCAGTCCAGAAAAGGACACAATGTTTCAAACAATAGGCAAGAGATCAACTCAAGTATGTGTAAAGCATATATTTACTTGTAGGTACTGTAGATACAGTACATTCCTGACACCTCATTGCTTAGGGCTTTTGCTGTACTTTTAGAAATATAGCTGCTTTTATGACCTTGTGTACATTACAGAAATTTGGTATTCTGTTCACTGTTTCCACTAATGAATGCTTAGCTCTCTAGCTACCAAAAAGGTGAGAATTTCTCCTAAACTCCTCTCCTTACATGGCTCATTGACTCCTGACTCCATAGGTTTATGTCACTAGACCCTCTCTTGGGGTTGTGGGGAAAGATGGCTGCAGTTTTCTTTTTGGAGATATCTCCTTATGGAAGAATGTTTCTTTCTCAACATGTCAGTAGCTGGTCCACTCCATTGTCCCTGTAGGTTTTACCCCTAATTACATGGGTATTACATAAAATGCATGGCACTTTCTCTTTCTATCTTGGAAGGTTGAAAGGCTGTGTTCAATTTGGCAGGACTTTAATCTCTGGCTTGAGGGAGTCTAAATAATATGCTTATTATACACTTAATTGGGGAAAAGGTATTTTCAACATGGATTTCTAACGGCATTCAAATGTGTTCAATCCCAAAGCACTTTTTTAAAGATAACCAGGTGATAGTCAAAGGTTCCTGGAGGGAAAACAATAGTAATATTTGGAACTACTAATTACTCAGAGCTTGACCAAATATTGTTAAATGGTGCCTCGAGTAAGAATATTCTGATTCTAATAATTACTGTGTCTTGAAGATGGCTGACGTAGGGCAAAGATTTCTAAATACCATAAACTTGTATATGTCTGCATGGTTATAAGCCTTGTTAATAGTCATTTGGCAATTTGCAAGATTCTTATATAGTAATCCAAAACCAAAGAAAGCACATGGAAACAAGAAGCATAGGGTTCTAGAAGTGAATTTTGACATGAATTGGTTTGTCCAAATCATGGTGGAAAAAGCACACATAAATGAGACTAATAATTTTGTGGCTAAAGATCAGGAGTAGGAGTCAGAAAACCTGGTTTATGTGCCCAGACTCTGGTTGGGGCCTTGAGCAAGTCACTTAAAACTAAATTTTCTGAAGTGTCTAATTTTGGGTGCCTTATTTTTTCTGTGTCTAACTTGAAATGCATAAAGACCCATTTTTACATGTGCTGAGCACCTGCACTTCACTGGGAGTTGTAGGTGCTCAGAAGCTCTGAAAGTCAGGTTCTTTGCAGGCATCCAAAGTTAGAGGACCCTTGAAAACTTAGGCTTTGATCTCTCTTTGCCTCAGTTCCCAGCTCAGTAGGATGGGATAGTATTTACCTATCCCCAATTGAGTTTAGTTTCCTTAATGTCTTAAAATGGTTTGAAATCTTCAGAAGAAAGATAAGTGCAAAGACTTATTATATAAGTAAGAATTAAAAATGTTAGGAATAGTGAGCATTAAGATAAGCCCCACCAATTTACTGGTTGAATGAGAAGAGTTAAGTGGTCATGTTTTGCTGTAAAATAGCATAAAAGTAGCATTTGTCTAATTCCTGCAGTATTTCTTGAGGTTGAATCTTGAGTTTCTCTTTCAGGTTATTTTTTGCCAGCAAGAATGGGATTAGTTATATGTATACCACATAAACTCTTTGGTGTAGGGGCTGGAGTTTGTTAGAGCAGTGAGTGCACCAAAATATTTTCCAAAAAAGAGCTGGGAAAATACATATTTTCTGTTGACTTTGGTACAACTCCAAAAGGAAGAGGAGTGCCTGAAGTGAGATGGATCTTGAAAGTCTGAGTGAAGTATCACCACGTGAAGCCATTGAGACACTCCAGAAAACACTGCGCTAGGTTATTAAAGTCCTTGAGGTAAAATTAGAACCTAAAGTCCATCCTGTCGATCCCTCATTCAGATAAACTGGATGGAAAAATTGTTGCAATTGAAGGTGAAATGAAAACATTATCTGATATTAATATGATTCAGTCTGAGACTGGGTGGTTTCTGCTGCTTTATGAGAAGTGTCTTATTTCATAAAAAAATCAGAGTCCTTGAAACATAGCTAACTACTGCACCCTGAGAGAACTTAGCCTAGTAGAAGGGGCTGAAGGGAAACAGCCTTTTGGGAACTTTGATTCTTCAAAAAACTTGGCTATGTTGTAGCATTGATCTTCCTTTTGGGAATTACTATAGCTCTTTGGGTTCTAGCAAAGATTGGGAATACTTGCTCAAGGCACGGCTCTCTCAAGGTCTGATTTATCTAACATATTATTGCATTAGGCTCACTTTCGGAAGGGGATGGTTGGATAAATGCTGTATCTAAGAAAAGTTTATCACAACAAAAACAAAATGTATTTGTAAATGTAGAGAACTCATGTTTATAGACAAAAGTTAAGTTCTTAAAATCTCCTAATATTTCACTTGATATAATGGCACTCGGCTTTATTCTGTTAGATTACATGTCATCAAACTAAAACTTTTTATGAACCTAATCCTTTCTTGGACATGAGCACAACCTAGAGGAGAGTATTTTTCTGATCAGCTTATTGTTCCATTTTATTTAATGGGAATCTGAGCTCTTTGTGATCTCTGAAGTATCCATCCCTCAGTTAATTGTTTTCTATTGACAGCAAAAATCTTATTCTCCTGTAGTACACTTCATTAGAAAAAAAATAAACAAATTGGATCTTTTATATTTTCCTTTAATGATTACATATTGTATATTAGTTTGTCTATTTTTGTCAGCCTTACAAAATGGGAACCGAGATTAGTGGGAACAGAAAGGGAGAGCTTTTCCTGTGGCAAGTCCATGCCATTGAGCAACATGCACTCGAGTTGCTTCAGATGTTTAGGGAAAACTCACAGGAAGGATCATTGTCAGATCTGCAGGGAGTTCAAGCCCTGCACCCAGAAAACCCAGATAGCGAGACTGAAGGTCCTCTTGTTGGAGGCAGTCCTGAGACCAGCTTCAGAGCTGTGATTGGACTCAGTACCAAGCACCTCGGCTTCAGCGTGGAGCATGCCTCCTGCCAGTAGAGACCTGGTCCTCCTCACCAGTGTCTAAGAAGAGGCACCGTAACTACCAAGACAAAAGTTGCTTCCCAGTGACAAAAGGGAGCAGACAGGAGGATTGGGACAGTGTAAGACTTGCGTTGGGCCGCTCTCCCTCCCCAGCACCGCAGCAGCTCCCCCCACCCCCTGTTTGCCAGTCAGCACTGGCACCCACACCGGCTCCACACACTCCAGCAAGGAAGGCACCATCCTCCAGCAGGCAGCATATTGGACAATTCTCAGTATCATCCACCCTAGAGGCATATGCCATAGGGAATTGCTCATGCTGCCAGTACCAGAGTACCCTGAGATATAGGACTCTGTACCCCTGGCACCAACGAATGGCAAAAAGCCCTCCCCTGGCTTCTGAATGGCACCATGACCACTCTCCAGGGGTAAACTCCCTCTGATGGTCTCGCCCCAGGCGTTCCTGCAGCACCGCTCACCGGCATAGAGAGGATTGGCACCACCATCGTCTCCTCGTCACAGCTGGTCTTCCTCATCGGGGTCTGAAGTGCAGTCCTATTCTTCCCACCACCAGGACCGCCCGAGCTACTCCCTGTGCCCTCCATACTCTGCCAGGACATCAAGTGCTATGATGCCCTGAACGCTTGGCCCATGGGGGTGGGCACCTATGCAGTGGCCTTCTTGGAACCCGTGGGGGTTTTGCCCGGGCCAGGACACCATCTTAAGGTATTCATACGCTGTAGCCTCAGAGAGTAAGGAGCCTCTGGTACCATGCTGTGACACACCAGATCCGGACTCAGGTGCTGAGTACCTCAGGTGCTGAGTAATGAATCTCAGGAGTGTGTTCCGCAGGTCTCAGCTGAGACAGAGAAAAGGACAGAGGATCTACCAGCCTTACCCACCTTCTCCTCCTCTTCACCAGATGATACGCTGGTGACTACTGGCATATCCCCACTCCAGGACGAGCACAAGGGTCCCCATGACTTATTGAAGTGGGTGGCCTCCAACTTGGGCATCCAGGCTGAGGTGGTCAAACAGACAACTTCTAGCCTACTGGACTTCTTATCAGCGGCAGGTCCCTCAAGAGTGCTCTACCCCTTAATGAAGTGATTATGGAGGCGGGTAAGACACTCTGGCAGATCTTCTCCTCCCTCTGACCTACAGCCAAATGGACTGAGTGGAAGTATTTCACGCCTGCTAAGGGATGCAAATTTGTATTCTCTCACCCTCCCCCAGGGTCTCTAGTGGTGGCAGCTGCCAATGATAAGGACTGTCAGGGTCAAGCGGGGCCTGCACCCAAGATGAAGGATCCCAAAAAGCAGCACTTGTTTGGCAGGAAAGCCTACTCGACAGGTGGATTGCAGTGCTGCATAGCAAACCAGCAAGCTTTGCTAGGTCACCATAATTTTAACATGTGGAAGACGATGCAAACATTTAAGGACATGCTTCCTCAAGATGTTAGACAAGAGATCTCCTTTGCTTGTTGAAGAAGGAAAGACAGTGGCCCAGGCTTCTCTACAGGCAGCCTTGTATGCAGCCAATTCTGCGGCCTCGGTGTTGCTACAATCAATCCTCGGTGTTGCTACAACCAGTGCAGCAGACTGTCCAGGACCTCCCATTTGAGGGGTACTCAATCTTTTTGGAGCAAACAGATGCCAGGTTAAGAACAGCCATACTGGGTCAGACCATTTGGTCCATTTGGCCAGTATCTTCCAACAGTGGCCAATGCCAGGTGCCCCAGAGGGAATGACTAGAACAGGTAATCATCAAGTGATCCATCCCCCGTTGCCCATTCCCAAAGTTGCACGGCCGTAAGGATTCTAAGGCAACCCTGAAATCCCGGGGCCTTTATACACCTGCAGCATCCAGAAGGCATTACAGGCCCCAGCATATGGGGCATGACTACACTCAGCCACCCAGACACAACCAGTGGAGGAGAAAGAATAAAGGAATCGGGCATAGATGCCCTCCACAGTAGTCCTCCTTGGGGCTATCTCAGTCTGCTCCTTGTCACTCAGGCACCTCGAAACACTCGTTTTGATGAGACACTTGAGGACAACTTTTCAAGCCCTTCATTTCAGGATTCAGTTACCCCTGCATCGTGTGAAGGAATGATGATGACCAAGGAGACCATGCAAAACTTTATCTTCTTGAGATAGGTTTCAGAGTAGCAGCCGTGTTAGTCTGTATCCGCAAAAAGAAAAGGAGTACTTGTGGCACCTTAGAGACTAACCAATTTATTTGAGCATAAGCTTTCATGAGCTACAGCTCACTTCATCGGATGCATTCAGTGGAAAATACAGTGGGGAGATTTATATACACAGAGAACATGAAACAATGTAACAAGAGTGATCAGGTAAGGTGAGCTATTACCAGCAGGGGAGTGGGCGGGGGGGAACCTTTTGTAGTGATAATCAAGGTGGGCCATTTCCAGCAGTTGACAAGAACGTCTGAGGAACAGCGGGGCGGGAGGGAGGGGTAATAAATGTGGGGAAATAGTTTTACTTTGTGTATTGGCCCATCCACTCCCAGTCTTTATTCCAGCCTAAGTTAATTGTATCCAGTTTGTAAATTAATTCCAATTCAGCAGTCTCTCGTTGGAATCTGTTTTTGAAGTTTTTTTGTTGAAGAAATGCCACATTGGTAGATGTGCAGGTGAACGAGCCTCTGATAGTGTGGCTGACGTGATTAGGCCATCACTCTCACAGATCTTGGGAGACAGGCCAGTCCTTGCTTACAGACAGCCCTCCAACCTGAAGCAAATACTCACCAGCAACCATACACCACACAGCAGAACCACTAACCCAGGAACCTATCCTTGCAACAAAGCCCGTTGCCAACTGTGTCCACATATCTATTCAGGGGACACCATCATAAGGCCTAATCACATCAGCCACACTATCAGAGGCTCGTTCACCTGCACATCTACCAATGTGGCAATTCTTCAACAAAAAAACTTCAAAAACAGATTCCAACAAGAGACTGCTGAATTGGAATTAATTTGCAAACTGGATACAATTAACTTAGGCTGGAATAAAGACTGGGAGTGGATGGGTCATTACACTAAGTAAAACTATTTCCCCACATTTATTACCCCTTCCCCCCCTCCTCCCCCCGCTGTTCCTCAGACATTCTTGTCAACTGCTGGAAATGGCCCACCTAGATTATCACTACAAAATGTCCCCCCCCCCCCCCCGCCCACTCTCCTGCTGGTAATAGCTCACCTTACCTGATCACTCTCATTAACAGTGTGTATGGTAACACCCATTGTTTCACGTTCTCTGTGTATATAAATCTCCCCACTGTATTTTCCACTGAATGCATCCGATGAAGTGAGCTGTAGCTCATGAAAGCTTATGCTCAAATAAATTGGTTAGTCTCTAAGGTGCCACAAGTATTCCTTTTCTTTTTGCAGATACAGACTAACACGGCTGCTACTCTGAAACCTATCTCAAGAAGATAAAGTTTTGCATGGTCTCCTTGGTCATCATCATTCTTTCACTGGATCCAGGGGATGGGTATGCTGCCCTCAACTTGAAAAATGCATACTTCTACATATCAATTTTCGAGGTGCCTGAGTGCCACAGAAGGTTCCTAAGATTTGTGGTGAACCAGCCCATTACCAATTTGCAATTCTGCCATTTGGTCTATCGGTCACCCTGTGGGTCTTCGCCAAGTGTATGGCAGTAGTAGTGGCCTTCCTCAGAAGAAAGAGAGTTCTCGTTTTCCCGTATCTCGACAACTGGCTGATCAAGGGTCGGTTCAGATCGCAAGTGGTGTCGACATCAATCTCATCCAATTGACATTCCAGTCTTTGGGTCTATTAATAAATGGCCAGAAGTCTACTCTTATCCCCATACAAAGAATAGAGTTCAGGGCAGTTCTCTACTCCGTGCTGGCAAAGACCCTGCTTCCGGAGGACCGCTTATATGCAATCTCGACTTTGATAAGCTCCGTTCAGGTATATCCGATCACAACACTCTGGGTTTGCATGAGCCTCCTGGGTTTGTTTGTAGCTCAAAACTCAGAGTCTGGGGTCTCGAGGAGTTTTTGCTCCATATCGATATCAGAGAACTTAGAGCAATCCACCTGACTTGTCAGGCATTCTTGGCCCACATCACAAAAAAGACCTGATGGATACCACTTGGGGAAAAAATTCTGGCAACTGTGCTTGGGGTGCGCACACACCTACATTGGAATGGACATGTGCAAAACATCTAGAAAAACAACAGCTACAAAAAGGTTAGTAACCATTTTTTCGCAAGGTCCCTCTGCAACTCCTACCCCGCATCTGGAAGGGAACAAATTGAGATCAAACTATTCACTAACTTTCCCATACTCATTCCCCTCCTGTCGGCTATTCCCTGGCTAGCTACCACATGGCTCTAAGAAAATAGCCATGCAAGCTTGTGGTGGGGCAACTGCCCGACACAGATAGATGGAGGGTTAAAGCAGCCCTCAGGGAGGCTGCACTAAACCCAACCATTGGGAGGAGGGCTTGTAGAGAGCCAATCAGGGCAAGGGAGGGCCATATAAGAAGGGCTGCTCAACAGCACACAGTCAGTCTCTCCCTGGAGTGCAAGGGAGAAGGATTGGCTGCCTGAGAGGAGTACCTTAGACAGAGCACTGCTGGGCAGGGTCAGGGGAGCAATAGGGAGCTCCAGCCTGAGGACTGCTAGACTGAGGCCCTTGATGCAAAGGGCCGGGAAGGTGCTAGCGCTATGGGGAAGTGGCCCAGGGAAATAGGTGGTGTGAGTTGGAGGAGCAGCAGCATGTGGCCAATGGCTATAGGGTCCCTGGGTCGGGTCCTGGAGTACTGGGTGGGCCCGGACCCCCTGCCCACTTGTCCCAAAAGGGGTGGCCAGTATTTGGACTACAGTTTACCCCTTGAGGTGAGAGGCTAAACTGAAGGCCACAGTGGCAAGTGGATGGACTTGAGACAGCCGGTTCCCCCGGAAGTGTGGAGAAAGTGGAGTGGGGCACAGCTGGAGGGCCATGCCCAGAAGAGGACACGACAGTCTGGGGAGTGATGCGGGTCTTAGAGGTGGAGCAAAAGTGGTGGCGGTGAGACACCACTAGAAGAAGGTACACTGGCAACCAGGAGCTAATTCCCAGCACAACCAGCAGGAGGCACTGAGGTGGTAAGTCATGGCCCATCACAAAGCTAAACTTTTTATAAAAATGGATTTAGCTAACAGTGAGCAGCCCCACTATCCTTGGCCAGTGCACCCCTGGCACAGGAAGTCCAAATTCTAGAATGCTTTCTAGTAGGTCCCTACTTTAAGGTAGTGCATTCATTTTCTTTTCCCTACCAACCCAGCTTTTTTTCTGTTGAGCAATTATGCCTCTCATAGAAAGCTTCTAAAATTGGGAAGCCTAGATAGCTAATGCCTATTAAACCAGGGCAGAGAGGCTCACAGTACTGGAGGGGGGAGAGAAGGGTGTTATGTGCCATGAAGTCATTTTTGACTACCAATGGCCTGAGTGTGAGCATCTGAAAAGTGAGCATCTGTCTTTCATTTTCTTTACTGAATTTCAGATAGCACAATTGAAACCACCTGAATATTTATTTTGACCTTTTATTAGTGTAGTCTCACTTTTTCCAGAAGCATCTTCTATACTTTCTAGTAAAATCATAGGCAGGAACTCTCTTCCAAACTTCAAACTGTAACAGATGATATAGACTAGAACCATGTTAAGATTAACTCAAACATGTGCTTGGCTGGAACACAGAATTGTATTTCTCCACTTGAGACTTCAATACCTTTAACATTAGACATTTGTTGTGCCAAATTATTCCATTAGACTTCCACTATGAATATGGGAGGGGATTGAATCAATATTCGAAGATGATGGTATTCAGCTTTTTTCAGTGATGATGGCCAATAGCCACTCCAACGTGACGAGTGGGTTTTACTATTCCAGTATATGACTTTAACTCTTACAGCAAAGGAAACAAGAAAACAGGTCTCGAAGAATTAGTATGCAGTAACTTAAAGGAGGTAGGGCAGCAAAACCATTAATTGCATACATTCCAGAAGACAGATGAAGTGGCATGTTTATGTATGTCCCATAAAACATTTAATATCTAGTACTGCTAGACAGTAACTCAGTGTTATTTACCAGTAGTAATGCAATCTATATACATTTCATAGCTAATGAAATTTCATTGGAGTATTTCACATAAAAATCCTAAACTAGGCCTGTTGTACATGTGATCTCAAAGTGAGCTAGAGAAAGCAATCTCAGTCCACTGTAGGTTCAGCCACACCCAAAATAATTTACCAACAATTTCTCTCCCCTTTTGCTGTTTAGTGGGAGATTTAAAATATTACACACAAAAATCACTGTATTAAATTAATCAAAGCGCTGATTTTAGCAAGAACTAAAAACATCAAAACTTGCAGACAGTTTGAGCCACTTCCTTTATGGGATGGACTGTGGGGAAGTGAATATATGCACTCTAAGAAGTCACTGGCACTATTCCAGCACACTTTAAAAAGGGGGGGAGGGGCTAGAGGGAGGATAGCACTTAAAAATTTAAACATGAAAATTCTGTGGTGATCAGGCCTGCATTCAGGGGGAGAGCAGGGGTCTGAACTCTAAGGAATAAGCAATTGAATCAACTGCTTGTATGCAATAGTTTTGAACTACAAAAGTGTAATAAGTAATGGCTTTTAGGAAAGCTGGTGACATGCTGGTGACTGATTATTGTGAAATGTATATATTAACAATATGTGAGGAATTATGGATATTATGCTTTAAAGTCTGACCAAACAAGGAGAAACAGGCTCTCCCCCAGACAGGAGAAAAGGTTGCTATCTACCTATCTCCAATGTAAATTAGACATTATGGAATCAAAACAATGGAAGCCCCATTTACTATGAAGCAGCAGGGGGATGGGAAGTCAAGACGAAGGGGAGAACAGCAGGTCATCCTGACTCTGGGGACAAAATGAGTTCTGGGAAATGTAAGCAAAAATCATTTTGTAATAATCACTTAGAGGGCATAGGGAACAGAACTCCTTGAGTCAGTGGACTCGTCTTCACTACGGGGAGATCGATGCTGTTGCAATCAATTGCAGCAAGGGCAGAGGTGAAAGTAAAATTGAAAACTTATCAGTATGGTGGCTGGCTCTGGACCCCCAGAAGGGGCGGGGCCTCAGGCAGAAGGGGGGGGGGGGGGGGTCAGCGTCCCCCAGCCAGCCCTTGCAGGCTGGCTGGCCTGCGTCACCTGGGGCTCCAGCAGCGATTTAAAGGGATTTAATACGGTGGTAGGGACTGGTACGGTGTACCGGTAAAAAGTGGCTGCCGGCACCAGCCCCTACGGCTTTAAAGTGCTGCCGTTGCAGTGCTTAAGGACCCTGCTTAAAGCACTGCCACGGCAGTGCTTTAATGTCGCTGCCCCATTTGTGCTCCCCCCGTCAGCAGCCCTGCCGACGGGGGAGCACAAAGTAAGGTGATAGGGGCTGGTACCAGTGGCCACTCTTTACCAGTACGCCATAGTGGCCCATAACGCCTTATTTTCACTCCTGAGCAGGGGTCGATTTAGGCAGAGCGCTCTCCGGTTGACCCCGGTACTCCAACTCCCTGAGAAGATTAAGGTAAGTTGATGGAAGAGTGTCTCTTGTTGACGCAATGCAGTGAAGACACCAGGGTAAGTCAACATAGCTTAGGTTGACTCCAGCTACGTTATTCGTGTAGCTGGAGTAATGTGACTTAGGTCCACTTACCCTGGTAGTGAAGACAAGCCCTGTGAAAGTTGGATCCCCTATTCTCGGGGCCTAGGGATGCTGATAACTTGAAGAAAGAAAGAGAACTGCTTAGGCAAAGCTTGTAACTTTCTAAAATGAAGCTTTTTGTCACCAGAAAACATGGTTTGTTTTATTTGCAGCTACCTGTCTCTTATTTTAGCTAATATCACTTAAATCTCTGTTAATAGACTTCTTCTTGTTTTATTACGAAACCATCCCTGTGCTATGTGGTAAATGGGAGGGAGAGTCCTCAGCTATCCACACCAACCGGTGTCTACTCTTTGGAGGCAGCAAACTTAACCTCTGTGTGTGCCCACTGAGAGGGCCTGATCACTGCAGAGACACATTGGCATTAGGGTTCACTGATTCATTACTGCACGGCACTATTTAGACTGAGTCCTGAAGAGTTTTTTGGCAAGGCAAACAAGCTGATGTGTCAGGGAGCTGACACACGGCTTAGCAGCAGCAGCAGCAAAACTCTTACTTAGAGGGGGTAATACAGATGCTCAGAATTCTGGGTACCCCAAGCAGGATATAAGAGTTTTCTTTACTTGAAGCAAGTGTAATGGATGTGTATCAAGCTGCTATGCTGACAGTATGCAGGCCAGGGCTGGAAACTGTACGCCAAGTTGCACAAGTGGAGGATTCTAGTAGGTGATGATTCTTTTGTTTTCGAGTCATGAGCAGCGTGCAGGCAGCTGTAATGCATTGTCCAGTATAAGCGATCCAGTAAATGTCAGTTATTAAAGTACTAAAAGGAAAAGGTAGAAAATGAAAGGAAGCTGGTGTAAGAGGTTAAGGTACAGCAGACATGTCTTAAATAGTTAATGAACAGGAGATCAGTGAAGATGGAAAACTTATTTAATTTACTGACAAATACCAGTAAACCATTAAATCTTTACCTCCTTTACCATGTAAAAAAAAAAGTCAGAATGACTAGAAGCATGAACAGAGTAGTATACTTTGTAGTTCAAAGTAGAGAATATGAAAAAGGATGAAGCTAAGGACACTTAAACTGCAATATCCTAAAAACACTGCAAGATAAGAATTGGTGGCGGTGGTAGATAAAATTAAGATCCTAGCAGCAGTGTGTAACCACTTATGACATACGTACTTAAGTGTCAAACCAAGAATTTAGTTACCAAGGCAACCCCCATTTTTGGAATGTCAGATAGGAGGCCAAGACTGGAGGAACACAGTAGGTGGAAGTGATATCAGAGAGGTAGGACGAAATGAATCCTTGAAGAGTTTTGAAACTCAGGAGAGCAATTCTGAACTGACTTTAGAGATGGATGGGAATCCAAAGAAGGGATGTTGACTAGCCTAAACAAGAGAGGCTGGCTTCTAGCGTTCTGAAATTCTCAGTTTAGCATTATGCAAGAAAGGCATAAAATGAGAAATTGAAATGGCCAAGGAAATAAGGCATGAAGGACTTCAGCAGATGCAAGATTACAGGAAGGATGCATTATGGTGTAAGGAGAAAAGGTTATCATGAAATTTTTTTTCTAGTATTCATTACTTGGTACAGTGGTATTGTATAGGAATAACTTTCCTGGGTAGTCAAAGGATATGAAAATAAAAAAAGACTTGGGTCATGGAGAGGGAGAGTCTGTAAAGATCAGACACAATGGTTCCATTTAAAAGTCCTGGTTAATCCAAGATGTCCCGTACTCTGCCCATGGCTACTATATTGGACACTTTGCAAGCCATAGCAAATTAAAAAGAGGTTTGATAAACTGCAAGTAATACGCCAAGATAAGCTGCCCATAAAGGGTACGTACTTGTCAAATCCACCACATGCTTTGACTTATGTATACAGAACCTCAAAATGTGCTTGTTCTTCAGAGCAAATAAAATGACTTGGTTTCTACTCCAAGGAGTTTACAATTTTGGAAAGCTAACATATTCAGAATAGATAATGCAGTTCCATGCATATTTCTCAAATTTAGTTTACTTTATTTACTAGGTACCCTCATGTAATTTCTTTTAAAGCCTGTTTCATAGCTTTATGAATTGGTGTGCATGACCTAAAGCAAGCTTCTGTCCATCAGGTTCACAGTAATACAAGTACGTGAATCTACTGGTTGCAAGAGTCACTATATACGGACAGTCACAACACACTGAACTATGTTCAGGCTGCCCTGAAAAATCCCTCCAAACTAATTCACCATAGGAAACTTGCAACATTGTTTGGAAAAGGTTTTCAGGAAGGCTACATTACAATCAACCTGGTGCAAAAACACCAATTTATTAGACCTGTGTCACCTCCATGACACTAGAGGCTTTAGGAATAACAAAATTATACATGCCAGCTTTAGTAAGCATATGACCCAAAAGACAGATTTATTTTTTTTTATTTTCACTCACTGTTCAGGCTGCCAATTTAAACATTTACTACCCTTTGAACTGGCCAAGCAGGAATGCAGTAGTACAAATGAGTATGAGCCACTGATCCAGTACATGTACTACTTTCTGGGGAAAAAATACAAAGTGAATTTGAAATCAGAACATACTATAGTTACATTAGTAGAAAAGCCTATCTTCTAAGCTTCTCTCTCACTCTCACACACACACACAGAGACTATATAGTGTAGAGAACATTGAGTAATGTCTCAGAATTGTAGTCTTAATATCATTCCATGGATTGATCATTGTCTGCTTCAATAACTGAAGTACTGGACCCATAAAAACAGTTGTCCTCCCCACCCCCGCCACCCAACTTCATTCCATTAAAACAGCGTCTTCCAGGAACGTCACCAGCTGCAAAAGGAGACTCACCAGGGGAAATACAAAAAAATTACCAAAGTGCTGTCAAATGCAATAGTAAATTCTGAACAAATAGATTCCTCTTATCTTAGGGTTACTTATATCAACAGTATATTAGGAAACCAGTGACATTTAAGTTGGCATCCCTCTAATGTAAACTTTTTTTGGTGTCACCCACTTTAGAATGTGATTTGTCTCTACAGCACTTCTTGGCATGTAAGAGGCATGGATGTATTTACATAAGACTTTCAGTAGTACTTCTACCGAGTGCTAGAACATAATAGCCAGAAAGATACAAATGAAAATAATTAAGAAAAAAATCATAGGAAATATGAATGCCAAGCAAAAATTCTCTAGAGTACAAAACTTCACGAAAGACAGAACAGGATACAAACATTTCAGTTCAATAGAATAACAGATGCAATAGTTCCTAGATTACATTTTACATATATTAGAAGGGCTGCTGAAGGAAATAAATGATTGCTCTATATTAAAGCCGAAATCCTGCCAAGGAGCTGGTTTGGGTGTTGGAGAGGTATACAGAGGGAAAATGGAAAGGAATCCACCCTAACATGCTACATCACTAGGGTCCTAACAAATTTCATGGTCCATTTTGGTCAATTTCACAGTCATAGAAATTTAAAAATCTGAAATTTCATGATTATGTAATTATAGAAGTCCTGACCCAAAAAGAAGTTGGGGGATGTTGTAAGGTTATTGTAGGGGGTGTTGTGGTGCTGCTACCCTTATTTCTGCACTGCTGGGCTCCTGGCCAGCAGCTGCCCACTCAGGAGTCCAGCTGTGAAGGCAGAGCTGCCACGAACAGCAGCGCAGAAGGATGGCATGCAATGGTATTGCCAGTCTTACTTCTGCAATGCTGCCTGTTGAGGGCCCAGCTCTACAGACAGCAGCGCAGAAGGTAAGGGTAGCAATACCATTCCACGTCACCCTTACTTCTGCACTGTGCTGGCGGGACGTTGCCTTCAGAGCTGGGCGCCCAGCCATTAGCCACTGCTCTCCCAGCTCTAAAGGCAACGCAGAAGTAAGGGTGGCAATACCACGACGCCTGTAAAATAACCTTGTGACCCCCCCCAACTCCCTTTTGGATCAGGACCCCCAATTTGAGAAATGCTGGTCTCCCCGTGAAATCTGTTAAAAGCACACAAAAGACCAGATTTCACGGTCCGTGACGTGTTTTTCATGGCCGTGAATTTGGTAGGGCCCTATACATCACAGATCTAGCTGCCTCTGCTGAGGTGCATGTTAGAAAATTAGATCTATGAAAGACATATCATCTTGATCCTACTTGCATCTGCACATTGTGGGCACCCACATCTCCAAGTCATACCTCCCCCTCCCCTGCACAACCGAACTGCACTGGTGAGAAAGCAGGGGAGCACAGAGAACATCTACTCCAGTTGTGCTGGTACTGTAACGATATGGCAAAATGATATTTCTCTCTGGCAGAGAAGCACTTTACCATTTTGTAACTTGTTTCCAAATATCAGAAGTATTCCAATTCACTTTGCATTTGCCTTAACTAAGCGGTCTTCATCATTCCTTCAACTCCTTCTAAGTCTCCCCTCCATCCCCCATCCCTCCAACAAAAAGTAGTAGATTTGGATAGGATTATGAATATTTTTTTCCATCTACATTGCTGCTACTGATTACATACTGAATTCTGTATAGTTACTTTTCTAATACTGCTTTGAATCTCTCTAGAGGTGGCAATTCTGCAACTTCTCTTGGTAGTTCTGCCCTATTAACTGCCATTACAGTGAGGGGAAAAAAACAGCATGAGTTGTGATGGGGAGGAGGCAGAAGTCTAGTATAGATTAATTCCTGCTCTATGCTTGTACAGTACTGAGAATAATCCACTCCTTTCCTGTTACATCCACATGAGTATTTTCAGATCGTTATATCTGCCCACAACCTTCTTTTCTCAGGGTTCTATATATTCATTTCTTTTAGTCTCTGGGCATATGTCATGCTTCCCAAATCAATCATTTTTGCTGACCTCCTTTGGTTTCTGTGCAATTTATTAATAATCCTATTCATAGTATGGTGTCTAAAAGTCAGTATTCCAGCTATGGCCTCGCAACATATGCTGCAGCAGCAATTACCCTCTTGCTCTTTTAGTACCTCCATTGAGAGAGCTCAGTATAGAATGGCTTTTATTGCAACAGTATTCCCTTGCAGCCTCTGGTTCAGTTATCGATCACCCAAATCAGTGATGTGCTGAAGAGGAATCTTGGGGGTTCATCTATGGTGCAAGGGTGGGGGTTAACAGGGACTACGCTTGGGGGTAGGAGAGAAAGATGCACGGCAGTCATTAAAATACTGGTGGCAAATCATTTCTCCAAATCTCCCTATCCTCTACCTAAGCCTTAAGTTTTTTCTTCACTACATGAACAACTTTGCATTTATCCTTACTGAATTTCGTCAATTCTTTTTTTCCTTCCCTTTACAAGGTGCTTTGATAGGTCTTAGCTAGAACTTAAGTGCTATAAATCTTCTATACGTATATATTTTTTTCACTTTATCCTCCAAGTTTCAAATCACTGGCTAACCTAGAGTAACAAATTGCAACTCTTGTCTAGTTTGTTAGTGAATATATTGAACAATGAACTAAGCGCGGTCTCTTGTGGAACCTTTCTCAAAACCTAATAATTTGACATAACACATTAATAATTTATTAATAAATTACTCCCCATTTTGGTTATTCAACCAATACAATGGATAGTATTTCCACCACCCAGTACGGAAAGGTGCGCCATACTATAGCTAATAAACAGAAAGTAACCAAAAAAACCCCAAAAACCTAAAGCAGTTTAGAAAATTTGCCATTGAGAGTTGACATATTTTTGCTTGGTGTCAGCTTGTATTCTAGAAAGACCACAGACAGCACAAGTGAATGTAGGAGGAAACAATACATCTGCAGACACTGGCAGACAGCACTGCCTGCCAAATTTGGCCACAGTTCCTTTAGATAAATAACTTCTCAGTGATGCGCTGTACTGAAATTACATAAACAGCAGAAATTACTAAAGCCTGGGCTCCAGGGTTTTGTGGGTTTCAAGATTTTCTGCAATCAATATTCTGACATCTGCAGACATTTTTCTCTAACAGCTGATGCCAGAAATGGTGTGATATTACCATCATTTAGTAATTCTTATTCAATTCAAGATCTTTATAAGTTTGACTATGTTGAAATAATTGCTTTTCATCTTCAGTCCTCGTTAGGGCATTTACGCTATCATAATCACCACCTTATATGGGAAAGTTTCATAAAAATGCTAGAGCAGTAACCTTTTCAAAGAGCATTACTCATAACCTTTTATAGTGGTAACTCTATTAGTATTTCAAGAAATTTATATGGAAAGACATTGTACTAAACTTTCAGTAGAAAGCATGAATAGTTTTTTTTTTTTTTTCCAAACTGCTGAAAATAGACCAACTTCACTTTGCATAATGAAAATATTGCGAGATCTGTGACATCTATTAATTTTATGGTTTCACTCAAACCATTTTAAATACAATCCCCACATTTCTTCAGAATTCACAGCACAGTTGTTGCTTAGGCCCCAATCCTGCAAGCACTTAGTATTATGCCTGGTATTACTGTATCTTCAGTGCGCCAACTCATGATAGTCAGAACTATGCCTAGTTATAAGGTTTTGCAGAGCCAGACCCTTAATTTATAACAAACTTATGTGTTCATGAGGAAAACCCTGTATATCCACAACTGTGATACAGCCAAAATGCAATGCAGAGTGCTAAAGTTGCATCACTTTGGGAAATAGTTCTTGCTCAACTTACATAACTTTGTAGCCACAGAGAAGATAAGCTGTAGACATGTCAGGTGGAGGGTATTTAGATTTATACTATGTAATGGAAACCTTTTCCTCTTCTCCACAAAACCTTTCCATAAGCCTGGATGTGTGCAGAGAGGAGACCAGAGGATATTTCCTCACTATGATTTTTTCAATAGTATTAGGTGTTTGTACAGTGAATAGCAGTGCAGCCCTGCTCCATGACTGCAGCCCAAGAGGGTACAACAGTGCTGCTATTACTAGTACTAAAGCAAGGCTATAAACATGGCTTGGATCAGTAAGAAATCAGGTCCTTAAACTGCCTTTGGGAGGCAGTGGGAGCTGGAAAACCCATTTAATAATGGTTGTCAACAGTAGGGTCACCCCTACTCTATTAAGTTCCTTTTACCATAAATGGGACAAAACTTTTCAATACAATTCCACAAAGCATGGTTAAGATTTATGTCTTAAAGGTCTGGAAAATTTTGTTCTCTCCCTGCCTCATAACAGGCTAAACCCTTCTCAGTACCAGATGACAGACCCATTGTTGACAACTCTTGATGCCGACAGCTCTATCTGCTAGTATACAGGAATTGCACATAACTTGTTCAGTCTTCTCTCACAAAACTGTCCACTTTCACCCCAGCCTTTGATCAACTGAGTAAAGCCTGGATCCCCAACGACCAATGGAAAGTAAGAGAAGCATACCATAAATATTTCCCCATTTACCTCCTTGTGAGTTTGATAGTTATGCAAGTGCACACCTAGTAAATGGCATTAGCGATTCACTCCTCTAAACCTGGCTTCTGTGTTTAATCATTCCACAAATGCAGCGTTATGGATTCATTTTTGCCTCCACCTTGATTCATTTATAACTGCATTTAAAAAAAAAAATCTTTCAACTACTGTTCTGTATACGGAGTAATATTGAGAAAGGAGATGAGTTATAAAACATCTACTGCCTATCTCACTTATCAAATTAAACACTGAGTTAATATATCTAAAATCAGTCCAACTTTAAAACAAGGTAACATTTACAAAGAAATAAGTAAAATTGTGGTTTAGCCAATTTGAAATTAAAGACTTGCTTTTAGGCTGAGATACTTTAGGGCAATTTTCAGCCTGGAGCACTTTACAGGCAAAGTAGTCGCTCCTTTTAACTCTGAAAAACTTGCTCAAGACTTAAACACTAACAAACCCCTGAATATAGCAGCCCTATATGATGAAGCCCGTTGAACTGTTTTCCATCACTGAGGGATTTACACAGGAAAACATTAAAATGCTGATGTTTCTTTTATAATTTTCTGCACAGAGACATCCCTCTGGATGTCCTTTCCTTACCAATATTTTGGCAGTTTTAAACTATTACCACTAAACAATCTTCCCAAGTTATAAAAGCAAAACTTTTATTTAATGGATAATTTGTGAAAAATGCAAGTTTCCAAAACACTTATACTGATATGCATACATGCCACATGAGCTAATCAGTGAGGTGTGCATTGACAGTTACCCATGTTACTTTAGTTGAGAAAGTACAGGTTGTGCACAATAAGAGCAATTATGCTAAGCCCCACTGCCCAAGCAGGGTGGGGAAGGTATACATCTTGGAACACTTGCCCTTACGGAGGTTACACAGTCAAAACAATACCTGACCCCTAGATTAGCAGTTTACTTTTTTTTTTAAATATTCTTGATGACTTGGATAGACTATCTGTGGCCAGTGGCAATGTACCTAGGCTGTCCAATACAAAAAAGGACAACAAGCTGGAAAGTAAGTGGATCACAAGGAGAAAAGAAAGGGATGTATGCATGTGCACAGAATACTAAATGTCGTATGTTAACCAAAAGTCACACATAAAACATTTGTGTATTATATTTTATAGGAAAGATTAGCTTTAAATTTTATTAGAAGATTTAAAAACAAATAGTTCAACTTAGTGCTCATGAAACTTGTTATTGACAGTCTTAGACTAAGTCCTTCTTTTCCTCCTAGAACAGGTACAGCACAGCAGCAATGTTCCACACCTCACCAATGAGCTTCAGCAATAAAGTAGGGGGGTGAAAATATGTCACCTGTCATGTTTATTCAATATTTGGTATCTAAGTGTTAGCAAGGAAGGGTTTTGGTAATGCAAACACTTTGAATTCTACAGTTGGACTACAACCATAAATTCACTTCACATAGGCCACTGAACAGCCATCAGAAGATGTTTCCATCACTAGTAACAAGAAATGGACTTGAAATTGTGATTTTAAAAAGGTGAAATGCTCCATATTCTACTTCCAATCCATGATGCCAACCTTCCTCCACCAGAAACATATTTCTAGTAATTTTTCAGAAACCAGTTCCACCCAGTACAAGAAAAGCAGATCACTACATGCCATGAAGATAAATAAACTCAAACTAATACTGTGTAATATTTTCATGTGAAGCAAAGATCAAGGAAATAATGGAATCAGGTGTCTTCTCACTGTCTGATATCTTTAAAAAAATGATGCAGCAAAGCCTCTTTTGCAGTTATTCTTGTAGCCGGGTTTAGATCTAGTAGCTTATCAAGTAGATCATAAGCTTCATCAGGAACTCTGTCCCATCCTTTCAAATCAGTTGCCTTTCCTGTTATCTTAATTTCCAAGCCATTGTCACCTTCATGACAGTTGTTCTTCAGACGCTGGATTTGTTCCCCAAGTGGCTGGGAAGCAAACTCTACTTTTTTGTCTGTCTCAATTGCCAAAGCAGGTTCATATAAAGAGTTGGTGTGCATATCACTTGTTGATTTAGCACAGCTGCTATTTGTTCCTCTCAGTCTTTCACAAAGTGTTCTTAAATCCTGTGCTGGGACTTCTTTAGTACACAATACTGATTTGCCTATGAGGAAAATACTGTGTTTACTAAGCACTGTTTTAGTACACGTATACAATTGCAAATTTCAGGGTCTGAGACATCTCAAAGGCCACAGCTAGCCTTCATTCAGGTGCCTTCTTTCAAAAATCCCCTTTAAAAAAAAAAAAGATCATCATCTCCCATGGTTTCCAGCAAGCTGAGTCCAGCATTCTGTGGCCATGGCCCCACTGAGAACAATGAGAGCTGGTCACCATTTTGAAAGAGGGCAGTTCTACATGAAATTCTTTAATACATTATTCTTATCCCCAGCTTAAGCAGTAAAATGGGAAAAAAAGTTACCTTTAATCCTACAAAAAGTCATGAAATGTAGCTTATACAGAAGATTTCAGTGAGTTTTAACTATAAGGGTAGTTTGAAGTATCCATTATTCCAGTATTAAGATGGGGGGGGGGGGCGGGGTAGGGGGGAGACTTCTTAATTGTAACAAAGTAATTAAGCCAATTTAGTGGAAAATTCTCAATTCATTCTGTATTCAGGAGTAAGTGCTGTAATTTTGGGGAGTATATGCAGTATTCCTCAGACATAAAGTGGATAAATCCCTGCTTTAATTGCAAAACCCAGGTCAGTCACGGAATCACTGGCAGTGTTTCCATAACGTATTGCATACTCTGTATTTTGGATAAGCTACTATGCTAACTACATTTGAAGAAAAGAACTATAAAGAACTCTCATACTTATTTTTGGATAAGTTATTTGTGAAGTGACATAACTACCTTTTCATATAACTTGAGAGAAACTAGGAAAATTAAACATTTTACTTTACTTTTGTTAGCTTTTGCAATTTTCCTATGTTTAATACTTTACTTATAGACTTGGTAGTCATGAGGTTTTTGTATTGCCATTTTACAGCAGGCTACACAGCTACTGGCCTCATTTAAAAAAAAAAAAAAATCAGAGTGGCATTCTGGAGTTGTAGGTGGTGAGGCTGGAGTGCTCTTACTTAAACTGAGGCAGGACAGATAGCAAAGCCACCAGTAGCAACACATCACATCATGCACTTCCTGAAAGGTGCGGCTCAGAAACTGACCCACTGTGTGGCTTTGAAAAGCTTTTTCTGTTTGTTTGATCCCAACACGCATCAAATAGCTAAAAGTAAAGTTCTAACTACTTCTGGTCAGACACACCAACTTTAAGATATTTTAACCAATTTATTTGTCTATTTTAAAACCACTACCTTCAATTAGTAGAAATAAAGAAACATTAAAAACCCAATTTACCTTTCTTTCTTTATGCTGTTTTCCATAATTTGCATCTCCCAGTTTGGAGAATGACAATGTTGTCAGTTTCACTTTCAGATATTAAATGGTGCAATGCTTGAGTTGTAAACAATGAAGGGAAATGTTTACTTGTATAAAAAAAACCCTGTTTCCACTGGAATTTTTTTAATCCCAACTATTTCTAATGGCTTTTTCTTTTAAACAAGCTAATAGTTACAATATCCGTATTTTCAGCCACATTGATTTAAAACTCCAGGGCACTTTCTGCAGGAATAAGGATGTTAGCTCAAATGTTCTAACCAAATTCCTATAGGAGTCATTACGAGGTTGCTGTATGCCATTCCCGAAATTGCCGCATTTCAGTGAAGAGCAATATATAGTTTGTAAGCAGTTTGAGAATTCTTTAGGATGAACAGTACTATATAAATGCAAATTATAAACAATAGAAAGATATTTTTTTCTGTAATTAAAAACTTGCATACCAAATGTTTTAGCAGCCTGAATAGTTTCTCTGGATCCACGAATAGTCATGATTTGTGCCAAAGCAGTTAAATCATCACTTGCTTTGTAAAATGGATACCGTCCACTGAGCAAAGAAAGGAATATGATTCCTGCAGACCACATGTCAATTGCTGCAAGGGAAAGCAAGCTTTTAGTAAAAAAGAACCCACAACTTTATCATCTGGAGTCTAAAAAAACCCACGTGACCAGCAAAGTTTCAAAAGAAATAATATAATGAATTACCTATTAATTTTGTTGACATGTAATCTACATGGTTAAAGGTGAAGTTAAGTTCAGTTTTAGGGCTGGTCTTTACTATTGCTGCAATCAATGCAGCAGTGGTTGATTTAGTGGGTCTAGTGGAGACCCGCTAAATCGACCGCAGAGTGCTCTCTGGTCAACTCTGATCCACCTCTCTGAGAAGAGTAAGGGAAGGTGACCGGAGAGTGTCTGTCAACACAGCACAGTAAAGACACCAGGGTAAGTCAACCTAAGCTACAGTGACTCCAACTACATTATTCATGTAGCTGAATAGCGTAACTTAGGTTGATTAACCCTAACGGTAGTGAAGACAAGCCCTTAGTCCCCAATCCTGTAAACACTTAAGCAAATGCATACCTTTACCCATATGAATAGTCTTCTATGACTTTTATGGAACCACTCTAAGTCTAGTTAGAATTTACTTCAGTGTTTGCAGGATCAAGGCCTTAATCTGATGCTAGTTTTAAGCATGCAATCACAATATGCAGATATAGCTCTACCAGTACTAAGCTTTTTAGGTAGGGGGGGAAAAAAATTAGGCTGGTGGATTACAATGCTTGCCAATAGCCATTAACTTTAAGTGTTTTAATAATAATACATGCTCTAGAGATTATCTAAAAATTTGCCTAGGGAAAAGGAAGGTTTAAAATATACAGCCAGCACTAATTCCAAATAATTAAATATCTGAAGTAAGTAATTTTCTGTAACAGTGGATTATTATTTAGCAATTCCAAATGGACTTATCATACTGAAGACTTTACCTCTAACCTGAAATCACCTGACAAAGTAACCATCTTAAGAAATGTAGCAGTTAGGAGTTGTTAATCATTTTCACAGTCTTATGAAGAGTACAAATAGTGCATTGGGGAAAGTTGCCCAAACATGATGGAAACTTTCAGCATTAGAGTTATGAAAATAATTGTCATTTTTTTGAGGGATGGTGGGGAAAGGAAAAGAGGGGTTGAACAGTTCTGTGTGCTTTCGAGAGGAAAAAAGTAACAGCTTTTAACTTTTTTCCAAAAAAAGTTTGTGGTTTGTAGAATGAATTATATAGATCTGAATTTAATTATTTCACTTACAAACACAGCCTCAACAGTGATCTGAATATGTAAAGTGCTAAATTACCTGAAATGATCAAACTAGTAGTTAAACTCTTTAATGAAGAAATAGCTAAACAGATGGAATTATGGGCCTACAGTTGCAAAGTGGTACTTTGCACTTCTGCAGGATCTAACAGAGGATCTCAAAGTTATAATCATTGCTGAAGTTAGCATCAGGCCTTTATGGGATAGTTAAATATTACCCTCACTTTATGGATGGGGAAGCAGAGCCATAGATATTAAAGGTTAGATCTACAAAGGTATTTAAGTGCCTAACTGCCTCTTTAGGCATCTATGTCCATGATTTAGGTGCCTCTGACATTCGCAAAACTGCCACTCCGTTGTTGCCTAATCCTGTAGATGACTACATTTCCACAGGTCAGCATTTGCAGAGTTAAGTGCTGATGCCACCACTGAATGAACAAACTAATCCAAGCCCTAGCTCGAACCAAGCCATGAAACAGCATTCTCAAAGTAGGCATTCCCCTGCAGGTTGGCGCATGCGTGTCTGTTTGCTTAAAACACTCACCTGGGATGAGAAGGACCTGACTTTAAGCAGGAACTTGAACCCAGTTCTCCCTCATCTCAGGTGAGTGCCCTAACCACTAGACAATTGGGTATACAGGTGTGGGGATCTCACCTGTTGAAACTTTGCTCTTTGTATGTATAAATATTCAGAGAGAGCAATACTGACTATAACCAAATGGTTAGGGCATTCACATTGGATGCAGGAGATCCAGGTTCAAGTCCCTGTCTCAATGAATATTTAATTATTTAATACAAAGTGGAACCGTTCCAATAGGTTAGGTTGGCATGTGTGTCTGTTTGCTTAGGGCACTCCCCTGGGATGTTGGTTCAAGTCCCTGCACTGCCTGACTTGAAGCAGGAACTTGAACCCACAACCCAAATGAGTGTCTTAACTTCCAGGCCATTTGGTATTTCAGAAGATGTGTTTTTTTTTTTTGTTTGTTTTGTTTTTGGGGGGGTGGGGGGGGCATGAATGGCCTGGGTTTCAGCTGATAGGGCATTGGATACTTAAGTAGCTCACCTGGCTTAGGCACCTAACTCCAGGAGAAGGTTCATTGGTGAGAATACCAGGTGGAGGGAGGTGCCTACCTCTGGGCCTCTCAGTCAGGCACTTAAGGCCCAGATCAATGGGAGTTAGGTGCCTAAATACCACTTAAGATCTGGGCCTAAGGCCCACCCCTGACCTCTGCTTTTTACTCTGGGTTAGCTTAGGTGGCTCCTTACTCAGTTTGCTGGCTTCTGATGATGCTTCCCTTAACTGCCTAACTCTCCTCATCTTGTTTACTAACATGTGGCTGAGGATTCCACTAGGCAGCAGGGCACGCAGGGGTTAGGTGTTGCAACATTGAGCATTGCAACACGTAATATCTTTGTGGATCCTGCCCTAAGTGACTTAGGCCACAAAAATAAGTCTGGGAGAACTAGGATTAGGCTGCATATCTCCCAGTCCCATGCTTCAACCTTAAAATTCATTTCTCTCAATGATTTAATCCATGATTTGAGTGTTTGCATTTCTTCATTTCTTATGTATCATAACTTTCAACTACTCCACTGACTACTGCTTTTTATTAGTCTCACTTTTCACATAAACACATTCCTTTCCACAGTATTTACATCAGCTATGTGGCTGACAGACTAACCATCTTTTTCCCTTTAAACTACTAGGCTATAGAGGTCTTTATCTTCAGATTTTTTTTAACTCGAAAAGGGGTGTGTGCAGGCAATCTAGTACAAGTATACATCTCAATAAGAAAAAAGGAAAGCTTTATGAAGTCTGAACCCTGACTTTTCTATCCAGGAGTAAGAGTTTGGGGGATCGGAGGAACCTGTTCAGAAGCAATCTTGATTACTCAAATATATATATTATTAAGTCTGTTCATCTCACATCCATTGATTTCTGGATGCCTGCACAGATCAAGTAGTCTATCAGCTTTTCCTGTGGTCTTTTAAGAATATGTTTGCACACATACTGTGTTAATTATACTTGCTCTGAAAGCACACTGTTTGATTGAATCTCTTTAAAAGCATCTGAAGTATAAGGGGGGGGGGGAAATGGGCACTTCAGAACATTTAAACTGACACGAAGCCAAAAAGTTGGAAAAAGCTGAAAGTTCTGTCTTTTTAAAAACACAAACTCTACTGAACTGCCACATATGGCTCTCTACCTTAAATGAATTAAGATGTATTCAAGTTTCAAACATTTTAAAAACATTCCTAACTTGTTCTTCAGCCTGAGTAATGAACACTTTAATAAAAAAACAACAAAAAAACCCAAAATGCTTGAACAATGTTAGAAAGGTCAATAAAATGAATTCCATATGTAAACAGAAAAGGAGTTAATAGAATCAGAGAAAGTAATATGCACAAATGGGGAAGACCCAAGTATAGAAGAGTCACTAATTTCAGTCTGATGAATACTACCTGTAGTCTGAGTAGGGCACTTAGTTAACACCTCTGGTGCTCTGAATCCTGGTGTACCTGCCCTAGGAGCAACTTGCTGACGTCTTGTAATAAAAAAGAAAAGCGCATTTAAAGTGTAATAGGAAACATAATTCATAATGTTTCTAGTTACAATAGACTTTTAAAACCATTTCTAACATATGCTTCCATGAGACATGTCAACATTGTGGTATGTTCATGTATTAACATTTTAAACTGGCAATATTGTGTTGAATACACACTATTTAGGGTGAGAGAATAGTACACAAATTGCATGCTTCCATCATGATGTTTTCAGTTCCATTCAGCTGCAGCATGATTTCTATTAAGGGCTGGCTTACACGGGGACACTCAGAAAAGCTAAGATGAATTAACTTCACACTTTTAGTTAAAGCACATGGCTTAAAGCCACTTTACTTTTGAATGAAAGCATCCGCACAGGGATGTGAAGTTAAAGCACATATAAACATTTAGTTAGTTCATCTTAAACTTTGAGTGTCCCTACCTGTCTGGCCTGCAGGGGTTAGAATTAGTAACTTCAACCCCCTCATGCTCCATACTCAGTAAAAATGGCACACTGGACTAACAAGATTAAATGATTGTCAAAATACAGTCACATCAGACCAGCAAGTAAGGGATCACATAGTATTTTGGAAACCACACCCAGTAAACAGATCTTTCTCATTAATGCAAAGAATTGTTGGAATAACCCACATCCCTGATGGAGGAATGGAAGTTAACTCCACATATGGGATGGATTTGAACTGCAATGCCAAATTGTTTGGCCAGTCTGACTATTAAGGCGTGTACATGATAAATGTCCTTACAACTTACTTACCTTTTTTTCCCTCTAGACATGTGTAAAACCTAACTTCCCTCCTGATCTTAAGCTTCAAGACAAATTTACAGTTTTCCTTTTAGCGATGAACAACCAAATGTGCAGAAAACAGTATGTTAAAGGGCACCAAAATGCCTTATAAATATTAGAACTTGTTGAAATTTCAAATGAAGTGACAATTTCAGATGTGGTATTGCTATTTTTGAAACCATTCACATAGTGTAAGTTTCCAGATACAAGTTAAATTTGTTTAACAAAAAAGTGTCCTCTTATTTACTTGCCAAGATCTGAGTTCATGGTTCTATATTTCCCTTGCACAGCATTTGAAGACTACTCAGAGTTCTTGTAGGTGCCTAGAAATATCTACAATAAATGGAAGACATGACAGATTCTTGCAAGAGAAATATGGAACCCTGAATTCAAGTCTTGACTGCTTAGCTAAGTAGTGCCTAAATTTTTCAAATCTTTGGTTTTAAGATGTAAAGTTTTCATAAACCCAAAAACCTCAAAGTATAGAATTATTTAACTTCTTTATTTGTTTAACAGCATTTCAGTTCCTTTTTAAATAAATGTCCCTGGAAGAGTCAAACCATATGGTCTGGCCTACACTTAAGTTTTGCTGGCATAGCTATGTCTGTTAGGGATATGAAAAGTCATAGTGCTAACAGACATAGCTATTCCAGCAAAGCCTTAGTGCAGACGCAGTTATTACAAGAAAAAAAATCTTCCTGGTTTAGCTTATTGCGTTTGGGGAACCGGTTTAATTTATATTGCCGAAACTCTCTTGCTGGTGTAATCATAGAATTGTAGAACTGGAAGGGCCCTCAAGAAGTCATCAAGCACTGAGGCAGGATCAAGTAAACTCAGACTATCCCTGATAGGTGTTTGTCCAACGTGTTATTAAAAACCTCCAATTATGGGGATTACACAACCTCCCTTGGAAGCCTATTCTGGAGCTTTACTACCTTGAAGAGTTAGAAAGGGTTTCCTAATATCTAAACTAAATCTCCCTTGCTTCAGATTAAGCCCATTACTTCCTTCTTGTCCTACACTGATGGACATGAAGAACAATTTGTCACAGGCCTCTTTCTAACAGACCTTACCATATCTGAAGACTTATCAGATCCCCAATTCATTTTTTTTTCTCTAGACCTTTTAACCTTTCCTCATAGGTCAGATTTTCTAAATCTTATTTTTGTTCCTCTCCTCTGGACTCTCTCCAATTCATCTACATCTTTCTTAAAATGTGTCCAGAATTGGACACAGTTCTCCAGCTGAGGTATAAAGTAGAGTGGACAATTACCTCCATGACTCTCAAACAACACTCTTTAATACATCCCAGAATGATATTAGCCTTTTTCACAATTGTATCACACTGTTGGCTCATCTGCAATTTTTGATCTACTATAACCCCCAGATCCTTTTCAGCAGCAGTACCACCTAGCCAATTATTCCCTATTTTGTAGTTGTGCATTTGATTTCTCCTTCCTAAGTGAAGTACTCTGCACTTGCCTCTATTGAATGTCATCTTGTTGATTTCAGACTAATTCTCCAGTTTATCAAGGTTGTTTTGCATCTAATCCTGTCCTCCCAAGTGCTTGTAATACCTCTAAGCTTGGTGTCATCCACAAATTTTATAAGTGGACTCTCCACTCCATTATCCAAGTCATCAATGAAAATATTGACTAGTACCAGACCCAGGACTGACCCCACTAGATACACCCTCCCAGTATAACACCAATCCATTGATAACTATTCTGACAACCAGTTGTGCAGTTATTTCATCTAGACCACATTTCCCTAGCTTGCTTGTGAGAATGCCATGTGGGATCAAAAGCCTTACGAAAATCAAGGTATCACATTTCCTGCCCCTGCCCCCCACGCCCCCTCCCGGGCAGTAACCCACTCAAAGAAGGAAATTAGTTTGGCTTGACAGGATTTGTTCTTGACAAATCCATCTTGGCTATTCCTTATAACCCTGTTATCCTCTAGGTGTCTATAAATTGATTGTTTAATAATTTCTTCCAGTATCTTTCCAGGTATCCAAGTTAGGCTGACTGGCCCATAATTTCCTGTGTCCTCTTTGTTAACCCTTTTTAGCAAAGACTGGAGCAAAATAGGCATTAAACACTTCAGCCTTCTTGATGTCATCCATTTATTAGCATTCCTTCCCTGCTATAATGATCTACACTTTCCTTACAAACTGTTTCTCCATTGGGAAGGGTAACTGCTGTAGGGGGTGTGTGTGTGTATATATAGAGAGAGAGCGCTCTCTATATATCAGTGGTTCCCAAACTGGGGTTCATGAACCCCTGGGGGTTTGCAAAAATGTTACAGGGGATTCTCAGGGAAAAAATTCCCTAATGATGGACAGAGCTGTCCCTAGCGATAGCATGGGGCCAGCAGCCCGGAGCCCCTGGACTTCCAAAAGGTAAGCAGATCAAAGCAAGAATATCTATCACACTGAGGAGATTTAAACTTCAAGACTCCTTGTAAGAAATGGAAAGAGAGGTGGATGTTTTTTGCTGTTTTTAAAATTAAATAGGCAGCTAGTATAGTTTTAAAAATTATGAAGAACAAGTTTAAGATTTGTTGTAACGTGCGTTGTTTGCCTGGACTGCTTAAGATCTGAATGCTTGTGTAGGAGGAACTCTTTGAGCTGGCTTCTTAAATTCCTTCATGCTGTTTCATGTCTGATACTCCTTGATAAAACATAGGAGCCTTGTCTTACAACAGGCTAATTCATAGTGATACAAGCTATGAAAGTGAGATCTTGGAAGAGTGTTGCTGTTTTCATACTGTAGTAATACTGTAATGATTAATGATCAATAATTAATAATAAATAGTGTGTGATAAGCATGTCATAAAAACAAATTTTATATTTCCAAGATCAATGCTTTTATAATTTATACTCTGGTAAAGGAGAGAATCCCTGAAAATATTCATTTTTAGGAGGGGGTTCACGAGACTTGACATTTTAGTGAAAGGGGTTCATAGGTTGTTTAAAGTTTGGGAACCACTACTATATACGTATCTAGATATCTATGTGTATATATCTCTGAGTGTGGGTGTGTAGATATCTATATCTATCGGGAAACCCATCTAGGTGTAAATAAGTTCTGTCACAAACCCATTTCAGGATTTTAATGAAGAGAGTTGTTAAGCTATTTTACCTTACTGAAATTAAAAAGCCCCCACACCTTAAAGAAACTGTCTTTACACACTAACATCCAATGGAGAACTCTTTCAATGTCAAACTATTTAACTACAAATAATTGCATTTATCTGCAATGAGAAAGTTAGTTAGTACTATATGAAATCCATGACCTTTGTCAGGTTAGAATACACATTGTGTTCTAATGCTTATAACTTGCATAGGTCTAATGCTATCTTTCACTTACTAAATCAACTGTCCAGTAAATCTAAGCTTCTAACATTGCTTGACATCACAGAAGTTGATTTTACAAAATCATCAAAGCAAATTACCTTGAAAGGCAAACACTGCAAACTCTATCTGTTGCATAACAGTCACAGGTCAAGATAGCTGGGCAACTGTTGGCAGCTTTCTTGGCTACACCATTGTTCACTGCTTTTGTAGAAATAATCTTCTTCTTTGTTGCTAATTTTCTAGATGCAACATCCATCACCTTTGATTGCTTTATGAGCTGTAATACAGATGTTATATGTTCTAAATCAGGAGTGGGTAAACTTTTTGGCCTGAGGGCCACATTGGGGTGTGAAACTATATGGAAGGCTGGGTAGGAAAGGCTGTGCCCCCCTAAACAGCCTGGCTCTCGCCCCCTATTCGTCCCCTCCCACTTCCTGCCCCCTGACTGTCCTACTCAGAACCCCCACCCCTATCCAAACCGCCCTCCCCCCCACTCCCTGTCCCCTGATTGCCCTGACCTATCCACACCCCCTGATGGCCCCAGAACCTCCACCCCCTGTTCCCTGTCTCCTGACTGCCCCCCGGAACCCCCTGCCCCTAACTACTCCGTCCCCGACTGCCCCCGGGACCCCCTACCCAACCCCCCGCCACCCCCTTATCAGAGTGGCAGGAGCTCGCAGCCTCACTGCCCATGTGGCAGTGTAGCTGCATGGGAGAGGGAACAGCGGGGGAGGAGCCAGGGGCGAGCCTCCTAGGCCAGGAGCTCAGGGGCCAGGCAGGATGGTCCCACGGGCCAGATGTGGCCCCCGGGCTGTAGTTTGCCCACCTCTTTTCTAAATATTTCAAACATTTAAACGCTCTTTCCATTTTGCTTCACTCTTCCCCTTCCATTAAAGTGTTGAAAGCACTAACAAAAACATGTTACCAGTTTTAAAAGAGACCACCAGTCCTATTTACTGATATCTCAATGGCTAATAAAAGTACCAAGGGATTTAAGATTTGTAAAGTTAGTGGTGGTTTTCCTGGAAAATTAGACATTTTTCAGTGACTACTCCTAATTCATATCCACAATATATTCATAAGTACTTTGAGAGAAACACTACATTGTGTTTACCAGTATAATGTAATTTAGTTATTGGCTAGGGTTTTGTCTTTTTTTCTTTTTAATAAAGAGACTCGCTGTAAAAATGGAATGGAAAAACACTATAAGACGTGGAGTTAGATGCTAGTATTTGGCAACATTGTTTCAAAGCCTAAACTGCCCAGCTAAAATATCACTGTTAGCCAAACCCTCTGCTTTAGTTCATAGTCAGGGTTTTTCTTGCTAATGTCTAGTTTTTCACTAGACGTCATGCCCAGATTATAAACAGTGTAGTAAAAATGTTTATTACAAACATAGTCTGTTTTCTCTGTAGCCTTATCAACTGCAGAATACAAAAGCAAGTTTTTGGAATAATTTCTAAACTACACAGATAGAAAAAGATTAATTACTATATAAACAAAATCAGGTGGGGCAACAACTAGACCATAACAGTAACTGTCACTCAAACAGCTTGGAAAAAAATCACTTAAGACTTTGCTAAAATGCCAATTCTGTTCAATAAGTTTTAGTGCCACAACAAATCACAAATAGTAGTTAGGGATATCTAGTACTGAAACACAAATAAGTTCAACTATTTAAATGTATAATTGATTGTGTTCCTGGTGAGCAGTATTGCTTACTTTTATTGTGGGGCTCTCCTGGTATGTGGAGCTATGGATATTAAAATTTCTCTCTCCAAAGACAGAGCGCTGGACAGAATGGTGCACAGACCCCTCCTACAATAGCAAAAAAGGACAATAAGAATTCAATCTGTAACACTGTCAGCTGTAATCTGACAGTATTTAAAAGTGTGATGTGACATAAGGCAAAAACAGCTGCATACAAGTCACTTTCAGGCACCAGCTTACTGTGTATGAAGAAAACAGTCTAGACAAACCCATAAACATGCTTACAAAAAAAAATCGCGCTCCAGAAATATGCCAACACACCCTGAAATTTACATGTACGGCAGTTGAATTTTGATGTGTAACTAAAATGGAAATGAGAAACTTTCTGTGGGGAGGGAAGCCATGGTATGTATTGCTAAAATGTTAACTCCTTTTTACATAAGGAGATTCAGGGGCTCACCAAACATTACTGCATTTTACACAGCATGCAACATTACATAAGAATCCACTATTTTCATTTTTAGATATAGTAGACATTGAATGTGAAGTAATGTTCCAGGCCAACGTAGTTATTCAGAAACTAGTTCCATTTTCACAAACAGTTTAACTCTAACAAAACTTTTCCAACATGTTGCATAAATGCACACACAGTAAGATTTGGAACTGGACACTGACAAATTGTTTTAGTATTACATCTCCCCCTGTTGGATGAAGTAATACATTAAATAAACTCCTGCAGCAATATTAGTGAAAAAGACTCAGAACCTTTCCTTTTCCTTGTTTGTTCTGCATTTGTGAGCAGCACCATTTATCAGATGTTTTTGAGGCTGACTGTTGAGCTATCTGTCTAGATGCTGTACCATTGACAGAAACCCTGTTTCCCAAGGTTAGGTGAGGCTTATTTTGTGAGCAACTTTCCTGTTGGCTTTCAGATTGGACAACTCTGAGTAGTTCTATTTTCGTATCGGGGGTTCCTTGTGCCAAACCAAAATCTACTAGGGCATACCTAAAAGACACAAATTTAAAAAGACAATTTAAGAAAATTATATTAAAACAAAACAAACAAAAAACCAGTTCCTTAGAACAGAAGCTAAGGTATACATTGGCATTCAACACACAGGGTTTGAAAATTTAGCTGACCCCTCTTACCTAGATGATTTAAACACATTAGCCAGGTGAAAAAGTTGTTCCACCATATCCACTGCAATTTAAAGAACAGTTATATGCTGTAACCGTAATAATAAATTTTCCATCTAATGTTTTAAAAATGTATCTCATTCTTAGGGCTAGTCAAATATAAAAAAATTATCCAATACAGACAAACACCAGTGAATAATCACTGAATACTAATCAATAAGCCTTAATTACTATATTGTTATACATACTTTCACTTGTATTGTTTCCCTGAGTTGTTTTCAGTGTCAAATTCCCCCACTCCCCCCCACCCATCCCTTATCTTACCTTTACCTTCTCCCTATATTTTGTCATTTTTCCCACTGAAATTTCATACACACTCTCACACACACATGCTCTGGGCTTGAAAATTTTTACTAGCTATTTAATAGCCAGAGGACTAAACCTAAGTGCCCTTAGCCAGTAATGTCCACTATCTTTCCTAAGTCTGGAGCTATGTCCAAAGAAGAAGTCAGTCCCCACCTTGTGCCTGTACCAAGCTCCTAAAAAATGGGATGGTGCTGGAATTTCTACCAGGGTGCTGCTTGGGGACTCATTTTCCATACCAGCTTCTAGCTAGTACATATCTGATACATTTAAAGCCATTATCTATCCCACATTGGATGCTGGAAAGGAGACTGAACAGTCTCTCTATTCCCCACATCTCATTCTCTAAGACTGGGTGGGTCTTTGCTACATTAACCTTTCCCCAGCCTTCAGAATGATCTGCGTGGAGTCTTTGCTACTTTATCCTTCAGCTTTCTGGCTGCTACCAAAGAGGGGTTTACAACCCCACCCATCAGTCTCACCTTTAGAATCCATTTCCCTAGTCAATAACTCCAGTGCCTGCCTCCACTATTGTACAGAACCACCTCAGACAACAGCTGAGTGAATCTTACTTGATTCTTATCAATTTCACTGCTGTCCAAAGGGATCCCAATAGTAACAGTGAAAACAGACAAGACCTATTAGTTTTCACAATGCTGAAGTCTGGCAACCTCTCAGCAGCACCACTGGAGCTGGCTGCAGACTTCAGAAGATACGACTGCATTAGTTTACACTTGATTCACATTTGAAAGTTTTTTTTTTGTTTTTTTTTCTTGGCAATGATGAGTGTGATGGGGAGGACTATGTGCAGAGGCCCCCTGCTGGAGGCCTCAGGGTCCTGTCACACTTATCCCAGGAAAGGAGCAGTGGAGAGGTCTTCCAAGCAGTCTGGAGTGGCTGCAGGGGGGAAGCAATCAATCAAGGCCCAGGAGGGCACTATAAAAAGGATCTACAGAGACAGGGCAGTTGCTGCTTAGAGCTGGAGAAGAAAGGACTGCAAGCCTGGCTGACTGAGGGAACTGCAGCACAACGGACAACTACATAGGGGCAGGAACTGGGGGAGCGAGAGGCTCCTGGCTGGCTGCTAGGACTGAGCCAAAGAGTCAGCTAGCTGGGACCAGGGGAGCAGTGAAGGTGCTTTTGGCTGGCTGCAGGGACTGAGCCTGGGGCAGCTGCAGGAAGACTGTCTCCAGGGAGGAGGCCCTAGAGATATGGCCCCATACCAGGGGTAGACTGGTTTAAAGACTGTGGACACCCCCAACCAAGGCGGGTGCTTGTGAGAGGTGGGTGCTGACCCCATTACATTGAGAACTACAACTTTTTTTAATTGAAGACTTTTTGGTTCCACAAAAGCTGATGGCACATACATACATAAATGCTTATTACGTGCCATGGGAAAGTCATTCTGAGTCACTATTTTGTTTCATGCATGCAACAGTTGACTCATCAGATCTCATAAAACACTCTTCAGAAACAATAGAATGCTTTTCTAAAATGATTCTAGCAAAGTAAACAAGCAATATGGTAGAAATTCATCTTCTGAGAGTTAAGAAAATTACTTCCACAGAATTTGTAGACGTGTAGATTGGTGCAAGACAGTTTTCCCTATAAAGTTTTACCTTACTCTTGTACGGACTGTAGTGAAATATTTACCAAGCCATGAGGATATAGCTACTCACTAACAGGAAGGCAACTATTAACTCCTTGCAAAAGGTGGACAATATCACACTAGCTACCTTTAATTTAGTTACTTGCAGACAAAAGATAATTAATACAACCTGACCTAGTTTTAGGAATAGCTAATCTGTAGAAAAGCTGCTTAGTGGAAGACAATAAAAAGAAAACATCAACTTTCTTGCTATGCACGCTTGAGGTGTGCTGCAAGACACAAACAGGTTAACACATGCATTCTTTGAAAACCTATGCAGTACACAAATAAAGGTCAGTATTAACTATATTAAAGTAAACAATGGACGGTGATTTTATTCGGTTTAATCTTATTGAACATGCAACAATTTTACTAGTTTTACTCATTGAGTTTAAATTAATTTTTTAAAAAGTATTTGCCATTTTGTGATCCAAAATTTTTTCATGTTTACTGTATTATTTCTTCTTTCCCACCCTGACTAAGTCCCTAAATTCTAAATAAGAATTTTTTTATATATATATATTTAGTTCTACTGCTTAAGCACATTGTATAGCTGGAAGGAAAAACCCAGAAACTTAATTTGCTATGTTCTGTCAAGGCACACGTTCCCAAATGAGATCATAATAAAAGTCATATGTGTAGACTTACTCTTTCAGCTGCCTGTTGTACAGGAAGTTACTGGGCTTGACATCACGGTGAACAATACCAAAGTGATGAATGCGCCTCAATGCTTTAAACAGATTAAACATGTATTCTCGTACTTCTTCAAAAGAGAGAGAGTTCAAAATGTCCTGAAAGATTATTTGAATATTGTAATTTTGCAACTCTTTATAATTAAGTATTTTACTGCTTATATAAAAAGAAGGGTGGGACTCACCAAAAAGGATTCATGTTCCAGATATGGCATAACGATAACTACATGATCATTTTTTCTAAAGCAATATCTAACTCCCATAACGTTATCCTGCCCCCTAAAGGAAAAACAAAGTACTATCTTGAAACAACAAACAGAAAATAGGTTATTTCACCTGGCTCCCACAGAAAACTTCAGCAATGCTTTTTCTATTAAATACACAAATTCCACACTGCCAGCAACCTATCAGCATGTACTCTGAACACAATCCCCTCATTACTTTTCTCAAAGTGTTTCATTCTTCAATTTGCAACAAAGGGCTCTCCAGACCATTGGTGCGTCATGGTCCACTTTTAGGGCTTGAGTCTGCTCCCATGGATTTGCATGATCCAGGATTGAGCCCTTTAAGAGCAACTGGCTTAATCTCAGGAAAGAGCTATTCCAACCATCTGCCTTGAAAGCAGCAAATATCATCAAAGCACCTTTATTCCTAAACCAGTGAAGAGAATTCAGTGCCATTGGCCAGTATTTTCAGATGTACTAGAGAGGATTCTATCACAGCTATTTCCTACCTAAACCATGTTTGATTGCATATGTATACTGTGTAACTCTTAGAACTTTTTACTAGCAAATACAAAGTCAGCTGCAAATAAAGCAACATGAGCATTATAGCGAACATGATCCATTTATGGTATGCCCTTGATATAAAGAGTTACTGATTTTTTTTTTTTTAATTTTCTTGTGGTCAAAACTCCAGCAAAATGCAAGTAGTACCAAAACTAAAAAGTAATTAGACACACAACTTAGTTTTAGATGACATTTAAATTCAGTTATGACATCTTTAATTCCTTTTGCTTAAAAAAGTGTCTTGTTTAACCTACCCTGCTATTGTAAGGCACTGAAGTTCAGCAGCAATTCGTAGAGGATGACTAGTTGGAATTAGGTGTTTCAAAGCCATTTTTTCCTCACATCCTGCTTGTTGCTGGGCTGTGGCCAAATAAACTGAACTAAAAGTACCTGTAAGAAAGTATGAAGCCTATGTTTAACCTCTTTGGATTAGCTGCGTTAAAGTATTTCATGTTACTGGTCTGACTGCTGCACTTGTGGTGAAAGAGAATCTATTTGAGTCAAGTTAAGTTTGTGATACAACAATAGGTTTTCAAGTCAAGGCTAAAGCATGAGGAAAACCTTTAAAAAGTGGTTTTAGTACAGAAAGCCACTTAAGTACTTCAGGGTTATCAAACAAATTTTAAAGAAAATTAGCCATTAGTGTCCAGAAATTGGGAAGTACAAAATAAGTAACATTTCTTATTAATAGACCAGAAAATATAATTTAAAGTAATTACAACCGCAAATGTTTGACCAGTATGCAAGCATAACAAGTCTGTGGTTCCATATACAGATCACAGTTGCCAGCAAGAATCAACCTCAATACTATCAGCAACAAAAACACAGAACCCTCCACTTGAGCTAAAGGAATAATATCAATAACTATTAATAAGTAGCAAGACCTTTGCCTTGTTGGGGAGAGAAACTGAAGGGAGGATATAACCCCACACCCTAAGTTAGTGCAAGTAGAAACACATCTTTACATGTAAGCCTTCAGTATTGCCAGTGTCACAAATGTCACTTTTTAGCAACATACTCACTTCGATCAACAGGGTTAGAAACACCAGTTGTAAATGAGAACCTTATTTAATGACATTTTATTGTTTATTCATGACAAGAAGCATTCCATGCTCTTGAATTTTCAGATTGCTGTTCTGAACTAAATATGTAGCTTTCTTTTAAATTAGTCTGTAAAGCTACTAAGTATTACAATCATAAATAGCTGTTTAAAAAAATTAAACCTCTACTTTCTAGACTTTCGAAGAGAAGTCAAAACATCAATAGTGAAAAACTTTCAAAGATCGTGTGGGTAAAATTTTCAAAAATGTGTAGGCTCCCATCCTGCAAATATTTATACATATGCTTAATTTTATTGCCCTGAGCAATCCCATTGATTTCAATGGGATTACTCATAGTAAAGTTAAGCATATGCATGGTCACAGAATTGCGGCCTATGTCCCATTGTCAAATTTTGAAAATTTTACCGTGTGCCTAGTTTGAGCCCATATATTAAAAATATCTTAGCAATAATCATCCATTCTCCTCTCTTAGCCCCACCCACAGGGTTTAATATTGGAAAAGCAGAGACAACTTTACTGGTAGTGAAATGTCTCACCAGAGTATAATTGTACATTTAGAATGTACACTTTACAGACAAATATAGGTGGATTAAATCTTCGTAGACATGCTTGGCTAGATCTACTCCAAGAGCTGCAGCAACCTGTGGCAGTTTAAAGTGTATGTGATTAAACATCTTGTTTTGATTTAGACCAGTCTACTTTGGTAAGAGCAGGGGTTCTCAAACTGGGGGTTGGGACCCCTCAGGGGGTTGGGAGGTTATTACATGGCTGGTCACAAGCTGTCAGCCTCCACCCCAAACCCTGTGCTTTGCCTCCAGCATTTATCATGGTGTTTAAATATATAAAAATGTGAAAGGGGTCACCAATACAAAAGTTTGAGAACCACTGGGTAAGAGGTTTCAAGAATCTGGCAGGAAAATCTCTTTGGAAAAACCCTTATCTACCAGCATTTGTACTTGCAACTAAATATTAAAACGCCCATTTACTTCTAACAATACTAAAAAGCAATCCATAAAATGGCTCTCATACTAGAATTTGCCAATATTGGACTTCATTATATAGTTTTATACTCTTAATGTGTATTTCTCAGGTACATGAAAATTCAAGCAAATAAATACATTTACCTTCTCCAATTTTTTCCTTAATTTTGAACACCTTTACAAGCTGTGGCACTGCTTCATAAAGTTTTTCAATATCTTTTTTTACTCCTGTTGAGGAAATAAAGGAAAACAGAAAATATTTTGCTTGGTCTTAGTTTACTAGTTAGATTTCAGGACATATATTAGACTTTAATACATATAAATGAGGGCGAAATTACATAAAAAGTAGTATAAAACAAACCAAGGCTCTCGTCCTACAAAGACATACGCAGGTAGATTTGGATAATACTCATGTGCGTAAAGTTAAATGTGAGCACGCTTGCAGGTTTAGTGCCCAAGATTGCAAAAGAGTAGTAAAGACTATACCAATTAGCATGGTGCAAGGCACCTGAGGCACTCACATAAAAATACTGTACTGTAAATGGTCAAAGAATGTACAGTTTAAGACAGAGGTGGGCAAACTATGGCCCGCGGACCACATCCGGCCCATGGGACCGTCCTGCCCAGCTCTTGAGCTCCTGGCCAGGGAGGCTAGCCCCCGGCCCCTCCCCCACGGTCCCCCTTCCCCACAGCTACAACGCCCTGCAGGCAGTGCAGCTAGCTCCGTCCAGGCAGCGGGGCTGCGAGCTCCTGCCGCTCTGAGCAGCATGGTAAGGGGGGGGCAGTCAGGGGACGGGGGCAGTTGGATGGGGTGGAGGTTCTGGGGCAGTCAGGGGTCAGGGAAAACGGCGGGTTGGATAGGGTGTGGGAGTCCCAGGGGGCCTGTCAGGGGGGAGGGGTGTGGATTGGGGGAGGGCAGTCTGGGGACAGGGAGCAGGGGGGGTTGGATAGGGGGTGGGAGTCCCAGGGAACCTGTAAGGGTGTGGATAGGGGTCGGGACAGGGAGCAGGGGAGGTTGGATGGGGGTTGGGTCCCGGGGCAGTCAGGGGACAAGGGGTGGGGTTGGATGGGTCAGAGGTTCTGAGGGGGGTCAGTCAGGGGGTGGAAAGTGGAAGGGGGCAAATAGGGGGCAGGGGCCAGGCTGTTTGGGGGGCACAGCCTTCCCTACCCAGCCCTCCATACAGTTTCACACCCCAATGTGGCCCTCTGGCCAAAAAGTTTGCCCACTCCTGGTTTAAGCGGTAATCTGCAAAGAGTTTAACTTTTTTGGCTTGAGACTCATGATCCATGAATATCCACCTTTTGCTTTATTTATTTTTTTGGTCCAGACCTCTATTGATTAAATTTGGTGTCTCTGATCCACCTTCATGGGAAAACCCAATTGAGAGGGGCATTAAACTCTGCCAACTCCTGACATAACTGCTAACTGAATGCAAACAGTATTGCCCCATCTATCACGCTCTAGAATTTATATGCTGCTACGTTTTGTTTTAAAACTCATAAATTGTTGCCACTCAGCATGGCGTGGCAAACCCTAAAAATGAATAGGATCTCTGATTATAGTTCAGAGACTAACATACACATGGAGTTAGTAATGTCACCATTTCATAGAAGACAAATCTACACTGGCTGCTGAGAAATGGGTATGTAAGAGGTAAACTTCAAAGAATAAAAGACAAAAAAAAAGGGTTTAAAAAGGAAAGTATTAGGAAGACAAACTTGTGTTATCATTGGAGGTCTGTTAAAAATATTCAAAAAACCCTTGCTGATTATATTTAAATTGTTGCATTTTATACTACAATCACTAGATGGCATAGAAAGGATACTGCATTCTTATTGGAAAACTAAGGAATTTCACTCAAAAGATGGGTTATTTTAGAAAAGTATTTATTAGAGGACTCATGAATGCCTTCTAAAACACACTTCTTTTGAAATTTAGAGATTCTAATTTATGCTGTTTTATTAGATGTTCTAACTACTGTCATGCAACAATAAACCATTATGCTACTGCCAAAATACTATAAAGCCTTAGAACACAGAGCATATGAAAATATACACAAGGCAAGTTGCATTTAAAGTTGAAACATTTTACAATGGTTGGGCTCAAATAGTGTCACCCTTTATCAACTACTGTAACACTAGTGCTTGACTCTTAAGTCCATATTTAGACATCTAGACACATGGCCTGATATTTCAAAGTCGTGAGAACCAAAGTCATTGGCCTATACTTTTATGGAGTTTGTGGCTAATTACTGCAGCAAGGGTAAAATGTTCCTACAATAGATGTTTTCAAGAATGGTTTGTATTGTTTTCACATAATAATAACAACAACAATTAATAATGTAGTATTTGGTAGGAGCTAAACTCATATGTATTATACATTCTAAAAAGGGAGAGGGAAAATCATTCCCAAATTAACACATATAATAGCAAAATGTTTAAACTAGGATTATATATTATACAAAGAAGCATAGTAAGCACTGATGTAACAAATATCATGAACAATGAAAATCAATTTATAAAGTCATAATACCAGAAAGATTACAATAGGCATGTACTCTGTATGTATATATGTATTCCCAAACCCACACATTAGCCCAAATGAACAAATTTCACTGCTGCAACATCAACAGAAGACTGAAATGTGACTCTTGAATCCTTTCCCTGCTTTCAAGAACCTGAAAACAGATGTCAGAAGTCCCCATTAGAGTTTTAAAATTTTAGTTGAAAGTTAATTACAAAAAACTATACATATTAAACTGCTGAAGGCTACTGCGCCCACACTATGTATTTCACCTCATCATTCTTCCTCATCTTTCTCCCACTGCCAAGTCTCTTCCCCCTCTTTTAAAATATCCTCATTAATAGTTGTTACCCATCCAGCCTTTCCAAGCTTGTATCCACACTGCAAAAATAAAATTCATGTTAGTTTTTTAAAAAAAAACTTAAAAAAAAAAAAACACCCCAAACTCTAACATTTAAGTCACTGCCATTGGTTGGTACTGGGCAGGCAAAAGTGCAGCAGATCTTTTTAGAAGAAAAAGACTATCATTTTCACCCTATAATACTTGTTTGGAAGTGTTTCAGTGACTAAGTGTAGAGTATACTCCTGGGGGAATTCTGTCACTGCGCATGCACAGAATTCATGTCTACCACCGATTTCTTTGCTTCCCCACAGAAAAATTACTTCTGACGGGAAAGCAAAGGGAAGCTGCAAGAGTGGTTATGCGCCCCTTCCTGGCAGCACAGGAAGGTTGGCTCAGGTGCCCAGAGCAGCCGATAGAGACGTAAATCACCAGCAGTAGGGGGGAGCTGGGCAGTCGTGCAAGTGAAAGACACCCTCTATCCCTCACTCACTATTAAAGCACACTTGGTGTGGAGGGGCAGAGTTTCAGGGTGTTTCTGAGGAGGTAGGCATGAGGCAGGCTCTGTCTCCTCAGGCAGGTGTAAAAGTTTTCAGGCTCCTTCACATTGCCAGAGGGGTGTAAAGGACAGTATGGCCTTATAAATGCTTATGGTGCTTTTGTGGTTAAAACTGGTCTAAATTTTTGGACTGAAAAAATTTCCTATACAAGTGTGCTCCATAAACTGTTTGCTACTAACTTTTCTGGAGATGGTCAGTAGCCAATATAAACTGTGAGCTTGATTCCCCAGCCCTCACTTGCACTTCAGTTGCCTATGATGTAACACTGAGCGTATGGCTGCATATATTTGTTGACTAATAACTAGAAATAAAGGGTCAAACCTAGCAACATTATTATTAGGCAAGGGCTTTAGGGATTTCCTCCAGTGCTCTCCACTCCCATTCTCCATCCATTGTATTGTAGTTTAAATAAACTATCGAAATAATTGAAACCAGTGATTATATTGTGCTCTTTTGACAAATAAAATATGCAGAATTTTAAAATATTGTGCACAGAATTTTAAATTTTTTGGTGCAGAATTCCCCCAGGAGTACTCAGAGTAGAGAGCGCCTAATAGCACAAGATGCTGAGTTAAGCAAAGTAGCTTAGCATCCTGGCCACTCCTGAATCCTATGAGGCATGGCAAACTGGGGACTCTGTAAGCTAGGTATATTATTTTAGAACGGATGAGGAATAACCCCCGGCAAGATTTTAATGTTCATGTCACAGTTTTTGCTTTGACTAACAAAATGAAGAATTCAGAAATTTACACTCTGCTACATCAACGACATAAGTCAACACTTCAAATATTAATAGCACATATCTGCACCTGTGGTGGAAACTGACAGTAACAAGCAAAACCTTTTATTAAGTGGTTATACAGTATATTAAATGTAAGAATTACAACACATTTGTTTTCTCACTAAGTATTAATTTTTGCTTTATTTGTACAGTAATAAAATCATATTTTTGTCATTTTCACAAAATGAAAGCTTAATTGTGTTAATCTTGGGAAGTCTTTAGAAGTTTGATTTTAAAAAGTGCTGACAACACACAAATATTTTCAGATGCTTAATAGAAAGCAAATACATGTGGATGTTTTCTCAATGTATGTGGGCTTTCCTAGCTTTTAGTTAAAATGGAAATCCACCATTCGCCCAATGACTGTTTTTGGTTACAAATGATGAAAAGCTATAACCATTTACCTCAATACTTCCCTCCCACCTCACCCCACCACCTCACTTTAACACAAAACAAATGTTTAAGATGGTGTTTGGAGGGTTAAGAAAAAATATCAAATGCCAATCAGATCACTTTGGCCAGCAATGACAAATGAACAATTCTCAACACCATATGAATGGAACAGTTTTCAAAATAATGTCCATATTTGTACAGTTTCCCAGGTGAATACAATGAGAAATACAGAAGAGACTTTCATGTGATATTGTCCATTTTAAAGAATGTTTGCTTTAAATCACTGATTCTAATCAGCAATCACAGAACCTGGATTTAAAATGATTTTAATCATTCTGCATTTGTACTTTTCAGTTATTTTCCTAAAAAAAGTTGATTCTCATTGGTTGGTAACTATTAAAACATGTTGATTTGCAACTAAATATACCCATCTCCTAACTTTGCTGCCCATTTTTGCTAACAGGAAGTTAAACCACATTTATTTAAGCAATTATATAGCTTAACATACATCTATTCAGATTCTTAATTTTTAAATTTTTATTACATAAGAAAACAGTGTGATGCATTTTTTTTTTTTTACTTGATTTGTGTCAAGCCATATTTGAAAGAAAATTGTCATTCGATTAAATGCACAGAACAGCACTTAGTTATTATATAAACTAAATGTGCTAGAGACAAAGTATCAACATATGTTTTTGCATTTAAAACTAATTGCTTTATTAAACAAAGGAAGTATTGAATAAATTAGTCATTGACCTGAACTATCTGAATAAATTGAAAGGAAGAAAATATTCTTTCTGCACCTGCAGAGGAGGCTACTGCTGTCAAAAGCTGGTTTAGCACTTCCACAACCACTGGTTCCAGGTGCTTAGCCAGTGACTTCCAGCAGTTCAGTGCTTTGACCTTCTTTAAAACTTGGCAGCAAATATGCACTGCTTAATATTTTTTGTACTTAATTTAAATGATTGATAAATAAGCAACTTAAGGGCTAACATAGGTTGTCGATTTCAACTCTAATTTAAAATAAACCTGTATTTAAATACAAAAATCAGGGTTTTTAAACACTATTGATTTTTTTTGTATCTAATCTGCCAAAGATAAGACCCTATAAATGCCATTCAAGACAGAACGGTAAAGACTGCAGAGTACATAAATAACATTCTTGCATCACCCAATGACAGTTACATTACTGTGTTCTGAAGAAGGTCCTATACAGATTTTATTTATCAGAAGGCCAGTAACAATAAGGTTGAGCTCGCAAGTGAGCACAGGAGGAGGAGTCAGATATTTCTGACTTCTGAAAACATAAGAACGTATGAATGGCCATCCTGGGTCAGACCAATGGTCCTTCTAGCCCAGTAGCCTGTCTTCCGACAGTGGCTAGTGCCAGATGCTTCAGAGGGAATGAACACAGCAGGACAAGTAGCGAGTGATCCATCATCCAGTCCCAGCTTCTGGCAGTCAGAGGTTTAGAGAAACCCAGAGCACAGGGTTGCATACCTGACCATCTCTAGCTAATAGCCATTGATGATCCTATCCTTCATGCACTTAAGTCTTTTGGCTTTCACAACAGCCCTGGCCACGAGATCCAAAGGTGACTGTGCATTGTATGAGAAAGTACTTCCTAACGTTTGTTTTAAACCTGCTGCCTATTAATTACATTGGGTAACATCTGGTTCTTCTGTTTATATGAAGGGCTAAATAATGCTCATTCACTTCCTCCACACCATTCATGATTTTATAGACCTATCATATCCCCCCTCAGTTGTCTCTGTAACTGATATGGTGAGTTCTATTGAAATAAAACAGCTTTTAGTACAAGGTTGCTCATCTTGCTCCAGCTGAAGCAAGTCTAAAAAAAACTGAGTCCTGCATCTTGCTGGGCTGGTAAAGAATCTTCTATCTTTCAGATCTTTACTAAAAGTATTGGGGGTAATTTCTTATAGGAAGCCTCTTTGGTCACAGGATTGCTTCAGAAAAGTCCACAGCTTAGAGAAAAAGCCCCAACTCTGTCAAAGCATTCTTAGACAGCACAGACTGGAGGGCCATGCCTTAAATAAAATAAGTTGATCTCAGGTGACAACATATCTTTAAAGTCTCTAAAATCAGTAGCCCTGTACCCTCACTGCAGTCTCCAGCTTTGGTTTACTTTGTGCCACCCGCCTAATGGTCCCAATGCAGCCCTTCATTTGGTGCCAATGTCCTTCTAAACAAATGCTAGACAGAGAATCCACTCAACTGGCTTGATTTCATCCAGAGTCTGCACCAGCTCCCACTGGCAGAAGTCTGTGCAGACACAGTTCACTTCACCAGAGGACCTGCAGCTAGATGGCACAGATCCCAAAGTGGGTGGCATTAGTCAAGGAGGCAATGTGGGCAGAATGCTCAGAGAATGCACTAATTCAACAGTCTCTGCTGTTGGGGATCCTGCAGAGCCTTGGCAACAAATTATGGCTGCCCCAATGGGTGCAAACACCCCCAGTCCTCTCCTGGGGGTGGGATGGAACTTCCCCATCACTGCAAGGGGATGCAAATTACATGACTGTGCAGAGGACTGACAATGTCTATTACTTCTAATTCATGTGTTCAAATCCTGCCCAAGACAATAGTGACCCGAGGTCATCATCATTAGAGGTGGGCAGCCAATTTATAGGAAATAACTTGGAGGGTTAAAGCTATTTTCTCACCTCTGAAGGACAACGCTGAGACCCATCCTGAGGCACAATGGAGAAGTAGCACTGTGGCTCTGGTCTTTGGCAAGATGACTTTGATCTCAAGGGCTATCAATATGGAAGTCTTCATAAATATTTATTTGAGCATAAGCTTTTGTGGGATGCCCAAATAAATGCCTGAACGCGCCACCAGACTCAGTCTATATCCACAAAAACAAACACTGCTACACCTCTGATATTTGACATACTTTATATTCACCAAGTAAAATAGCTAGCTCAGGACATAATTTTAGATTATATCATAAGAGTAATAAATTTCATAGTACTATTCTTTTACAATTCACCGATCCTACTGGAATACTGCAGCTACATAATGGGCAGAAACAAGCCTGGAAATGTCAATTCAAAGCCCCTGAACATTGAACTTTTTTGTTAAAGCTTTTCCTCTCGAATCTTGTTACATGTATTCTTTGTGTAACAGGATCTTATCCAACAATACATATATACAGTAGTAGTCTCTAAAGTGAAGGGGAAGAGAAACATGGCAGCAAAAAAATTTCAATCAACAGCCTAAAATACATACCTGACAACTTGCTGTTCTTTTCATGTTTCCTATAGAAATTTTCAGCCTGCAGAGGAGGTTGTTCATCTTGATAAGTGTTCAAGGATGCTTCCATCACAAAACTATCAAAGTAAAATACAAGGTCTATGAGGACAATTACTAATATGATCAGAGAGAATGCCTTAGGCCTGCCATTCTCCCTCCCCACCTAACAAGATTTAGGGAGAGGACATTAAGTTTAGGAAGTCCCTTACAACCCACTGATAGTGAAATCCCTCGCACATCCTCAGAGCAGGAGACTAACACAAATCAAATCCTCATCAGTAGCCACAGGGGAAGCTGAACATTAAAACGCAAATCATTCCCTTCCATCCCCAGAGTGTTTCTTCACTAACAGATAGCATTACCCTTCTCCCAAATCCTTCCTTAGAGGGAAGAAAAACACTAACACACCATAATCCATATGTACTCCAGGATCTACAGTAAGAACAGCCATAGTGGGTCAGACCAAAGGTCCATCTAGCCCAGTATCCTATCTTCTGACAGTGACCAATGTCAGGTGCCCCAGAGGGAATGAACAGAACAGGTAATCAACAAGTTATCCATTCCCTGTTGCTCGTTCCCAGCTTCTGGCAAACAGAGGGGGAGCAAGTAACACATTCATCAACAAAAATCCTGTTACAGAACATAACAGCAAAAATACAGAAGAAAATGAGTGATATAAAAATCAAAATTCTCCATCCCCAAAAATGAAACAAACTGTTTTAATATACCTCCTTCTAGATTTTGGGGAGACTGTGAAACTCTGTGGCATATTAGGATACACAACTGAGGCGGTGTCTACACTGCCACTTTCAGCACTAAAACTTTAGTCGTTCAGGGGTGTGGAAAAAACACACCCTTGAGTGACAAAAGTTTTAGCACTGAAAAGCACCAATATAGAGCTTTATTGCCGGGAGCCGATAAAGCTATCTATTGTAGACTACATGACTACACTGCCCACATCACAGTGCTGCATTGTGGGCATCATAGACAGACCCTGAGAAATTGGTAGGCCTACTTGCTGAAGCAAAACAAGACAAACACAGACTCTTGGATACGGGAAAACAAACATTGTTACTAATATTCCAAACAGTGCTACCAGACCCACTTATTATTAAGGTTGCCAGACGCTTCCTGTTACAAGACCCTGTTTTCAGTTGTTTATATCTTTGACAAATTTTAGCTGTTTAGGCTGAAATTTTCCATGCCAGGTGTTTGCCTAAGGCTGAAGTTTTCTGGAAAATACCAGCCAATGCAGTTCAGCCATTTCTAAGAGCAACGCTAGGGGAAAAAATACATTATTTTCTCAATGTTAAAAATTTTTGGTGATTTTTTTTTCTTTAAAAATTTCTAGTGTCACCATGCTTTAGAGCAGGACTTGAAAGCTGGCAGGGAGTGGCTTTTGTATCAGGGATGTGCCTTTTGCGGTCTCAGTGAAAGTCTGCCCAAATGTGGCCATGGTGTAAGCATTTTTAAAAAATTACAGTTGCACATGGTCAGTAAAGACATCTTAGATTTTAGCACCTAACTTCCCTGAAGCATTCATCTGCACCAGACAAGTTCCAGCCCAGCGCTAAGCATGACTTTCTCTACAATTGTAGCTCTTGGCTGCTGCAGGCCATGCCAGGTTGGAGCACTTGAACTGAGAGAAGGAAGAGGATCCCCACCCTCAGCTCTGGATGACATCCCTCCCCACTGGATGAGGAAGATACATGATTTGAATGCAAATGAAATAACAGCTAGACTGGGGTGTGGGGAGTAGACTGGGACAAAGCAGGGGAGGAGGGGAAGTTGGGGCAGGTTTAAGGGGACTAGGAACATGTAGGACAGGAGGAGGAGTGACAGATATGATGAGGAGACAGAAGAACTGGGACAAGGTGTGGGGGGGATGCAACAAAGTCAGGGGAGAAGCTGAGATTGGATGAGTCTTGGGTCTGGGAGCCAGTAGGGATAGGGAACATTAGAGGGGAGGGGGCAGATCAGATGAGGTGTCAGGAGTAGGAGGAAGTGAAACTGGTGGGGCAAGAAAACTGGGGACAAGGAGCTGTTGGGGGGGATGGGACTGGAAAGAGACATACAAGGAGAAAGAAAAGGAGTACTTGTGGCACCTTAGAGACTAACCAATTTATTTGAGCATAAGCTTTCGTGAGCTACAGCTCACTTCATCGGATGCATACTGTGGAAAGCGTAGAAGATCTTTTTATATAAACACAAAGCATGAAAAAATACCTCCTCCCACCCCACTCTCCTGCTGCTAATAGCTTATCTAAAGTGATCACTCTCCTTACAATGTGTATGATAATCAAGTTGGGCCATTTCCAGCACAAATCCAGGTGTGTGGTGGGGAAGAAAACCTGGATCTAAGGGATGAGACTGCAACTTTTTTGGGTAAGGAGACTGGAATGAGAAGTCTGAGGATTGGAGACTATGACTAAATAAGGAGAATGGGACTGATATGAGGAGTTATGGGTGGGGCACAGACAAGTCTGGGACAGGCAGAGGCTGAAGGAGATGGGGCAGAAGGGATCATGTTTGGAGGAAATGTGCAGAAGAGTCTGGGCCCAGTGCTCACTAGAGTACACTGCCCTCCAGAGCCTGGAACGGAATCCAGGATTCCTGAGTGCCATCATTGCCATTTCATTTCACAGATATTTGTTGACGGCAAAGGAAAGTTTTTTCCATCCTTGTCTAGCACTGCTCCATATAGAGGACAACCTACTACCACGCCTATCAGTTACTCCATTAGCTCAAGAGGTAATTTCCTTATTTAACACCCTAGGAAATTACACATATTTACATTTAAAGAACATTACAGAGGTTGCAAAATCAAGCACTCAAAAGTTAGGAAATACCTAAATTAAGATCATGGGTGCTACCTTAATTGGGTGCTGTTGTGCATATGTATTATGATATAGTTCTTTAATTACATGATCACATTCTAAGAAAATATGTGGGAACAGAGAGAATCCTTAGAGAATCAGTAACCCCTTTGGAAGGGTCAACTCATCTCTGACACAGAACTGAGGAATAATCACTGCAAACACCAGCACTGACATGCCACAAAATTCCCTTGATACTGCTTTGCCCTACACCAAACTACAATAAATAGGATATCATCTTTTTAGTGCTTGACATATCACAAACAAGATCTGCAGGTACAATTCTGGGAGTTTTTGCACAATTCTGCTAATGCTTTAAGTTGATATAATTTCACATTTCTACTGCTAAGCAAATAAGCCTTCTCTTACAGTACAAAGCATAGAAATCATATCTTCATACTCAGCATTTGAGGAACAGTGTGTCTGTACTTCTAGACAGAAGAAAAACATCTGAGAGTTGTCAAAGAAGGTTAACGTTACAAGGTAGCTCTCTTGTAGCAAGACTCCTGGTCAAATACATGCTTTCCACTGCATTTAAACTGCAGCCTGAATGCATAAATATTAAAAACTGAGCATAAGCTACTTTAAACTTTGCCACTTAGTTTGTACATGATGTGCAAACTATTTCTCAGACGAGTGAGCAGAAATGCTGTCCAACGGATATACAGAGAATTTAGTATTCTACTTTTTTCTGAAGAAATAAAACATATTGTCATGTTTTCTAAGATTTGTTGAATATATTAATAAAAGGGGAAGAGGCTGTTTAGACTGACATTTCTTAATATTTCTTTGTTGTTCTAAACATAGTCAAGTAAGGTTAGTTTGCCAAAACTGGTATTCAAAAGGCTTCTGCTACTAAACAGATATTGCCCAAAGATAATGACCATCAAAATGCTTATTACTGTAGGTCATGGGGCCAAAGCAGAGGAGAACCCAAGTTCATGGTTATGTGGAAGAAGGGTACAAGTTACACATTTTTGAGTTTTTGTGGCACCTTAGAGACTAACAAATTTATTTATGCCCAAATAAATCTGTTATTCTCTAAGGTGCCACACGTACTCCTAGCTCTGTTTGCTGATACAGACTAACACAGCTACCACCACTCTGAAATTAGTGAGTCTGGGACCAAGAAAGAGCGAAGAGACTCTTGAGAGAACAAGGCAGGGCAGAGAGTCTGTGCTGTGTGTACGCAGGAGGCGCGGATTGCAAATTACAGCAGCGATGGCTCCCCCGAAATTCAGCCTCCATCCCCGACGCCCTGCGCGAAGCAGGTGACCAGTCCGCACGCTGCCCTCCCTCCTTCCGGCGGCCCCCCCCAAACTGCAGAGGTGGGCACGGGAACTGCCCAAGGGTCGGAGCTCCAGCTCCTCAACGAGCAGGGCCGGGCCCTTGGCACGGGGAGGCGGGAGCCGAGCAGGTCAGTACTTTAAAACCGAGCTCAGGGCCAGCCCCACGGGCCAAGAACGGACTGAGAGCGCGCGGCTCCAGCGCCTGGGTGGGCCCCTTAGGGCCAAAGCCCAGGAGCCACACAGCAGGCCGGCCCGCCTCCCGACACCGGCCGGCAGGGGCTAGAAACGCACGGGCAGCCCCGAACAGACGCTCCCCCTCCCACCACGGGCCGGCGAGCCAGCCAGGGCCAGTCGGGGCAGGCCGCGCCGGGCGGGAAAGCTGCCCTGAGGGAGGAGGCGTCCCCCGGCCCCAAACCGCGCTCAGCCCCGGCGGTGGGGCAGGCCATTCAGCGACAGCCCGTCGCGGGAAGCCGGCCGGGGTGCGGGGGGCCGCCCCGGAGTGGATGTGTGTCGGGGGGGGGGGGGGTGGAATCTCTTCCACTCACAGGCAGAGCAGCGGCGGCAGCGGGTCCCAGGGCGCCAAGAGTGGGGTTTTTGCCTGATGCCGCCTTTTGCGGACAACCCCCACGGCGGCCAATCCTAGCGTTTGTTAGAAGCGGTAGGAGAATTCACCAATAGCAACCCTTCCAAGAAAACAGTGCTTCTATTGGCCAACGAGCAGGGTGAGGGGAGGGGGTGTCACCGCTCAAGGGGTGTGGCCAGCTCTGAGCTCGAGACTTTTGGGGACTGGGAGTTCTCTTCTAGCTATTAGCCGGGTTGCAGATGCGGCCCACGTTGTGCTGGGGAAGGAGGTGTTGTGAGTGGCTCTGGAAACCTCAGCTTGTGTGTGACTCGACTCGCTTGGGACTGTATGTCCTGGCTTAGGTTATCATTTCAGAAGCAGAGCCCTTATAGGAATGCTGTTGTACCTTAGAAAGGAGATGAGGTACCCTCAGCTTTCTTGGTAGAAACTACTACCAGCAACGCATGATGTAATAATACCGAGCACAGTTTTTACTGTGGAGTTACAACGTACCATATGGTGTTAAACTGTTTCTGCACTGATTGGGTTACTAAATAAACTGGACATTATTGATTACCTAAATACTACATGCTGAAGTGAAAATGTTCATCTTTTTTAACTGTTCTCTTTGGGTCAACTTCTGCATTCATTTACACTTTCTGTAATCCCCTGAAGTCAATTGTTTGCATTCTTGTAAGGGCTCAAAGAAGAAGCTCAGTGTGGAATAGCTGATTAGTGTTACTGAATAGCTATTCCTCACTAACTCCCTGTGTGGATACTTTTATTCCACACCCTTTGGAAGTGGATTAATTTAAACCATAAAAGGGCTCTTGGTGCAGAATAAGATCTACAACCTATCCTGAAAAATGATCCCCCCCATTCTACCCGGGCTCAACGGGTAGTGATCAATGGCTCCATGTGGCGGTTCAATGATGAGACAGAACACAGATTTATTCAAGCAAGCAAGCTGGTCAGCTGAAATGGGCTGCTGCCTGTCAGCTTTCCACCTTCTCCTTTATTATATTTCTCCCCCCTGCACATTACCTACTTTCACCGCAAAGGAATGCATGACATTGATTAATATTCTTGTTTTTCAGCTTCTATCTACTACATTCTTAATTCTCAGGCCTTAAGGCCAAGCCAAGGAAGCTTCCCACGATTACTGTCCTTTAATCAAGTTCCCAGGGTTCATATCTGGTCCTCGTCCTTGGACGGAGCAATGTGTTGCTCCTCACAACGGTCAGGGTGTGCCCTGACTGTTTGCAGGTGGATGGACCAAACATGGGCCCTTCATCTCCCCCTTTTTGTTTAATTATACTCGGCCCTCTCATGGGAGCCGTCAATTTGCTTTTGCGAGCAATTTAACTCCCAAATAGGCAAGGACATAACTCGGGGAGCTTGCCAGGGCGAATCTCTACAAAGCCTTAGCAAAGAGGGAATACATTGTACACAGCAGCAGCAAAAAATAAGCCCAATGATTATAAACACAGCATAACCAAAAAGTTGTCGCAGCCAGCCTAGAGATGGCTTGTACTAGTGCAGTTAACCACACGCGCACAGGTGACATCGTTGGCCCCGGCCGGGTACGGTGTGTTGACGGATATAGCCGTGTGAGGCAAGGTATAGTAGGCCGGGCCCCAATTAGCCATGCCAGAGTACTGGGAAGAGAGATTCGCGTAAGCAGCGAGCATCGTCTCATTCCCTATCTCCTCAGGGTGATGACATACTGGAATAAGGCATGTACCTAACAATTCTCCGGCTTCTACAGAATTAGACAAACAAAAGTGGGTAACATTTGCTATTGAAGCCAACCTTTCCCATATGTTATACGTCATTCGGGTCCGTAACGGGGGAAGCGCTTCCGAGCCAACCCCTACAGGAAATAGCAGGCACAAAAGGCATACAATCAGTACAGAATTAGCAGTGATTTGGGCGAGAATCGCCACAAACAAAGTCTCAGGAGTCTCTGGCTGTTGGTTTGCTGCCAGTCTTCGTTGAGCCGCCGCGACCAATGCTTTTACTGCTCCCCATGTCACGGGCTGGCTTGGGACGCTACGCCTCCTCCGTTTCCGTCCCGCCGTTGTCGACCCGGGAGGCACCGCGTTCTCCTCCAAGGTCAGCTGAAACTCCGGTATGGGGTTCGGCAGCCCCTGGCGCCATGCCATGCTGTTTCAGTGCCGGTCGCACACACCGGGCTGGAACCCACAACGGTCCTGCAGGGAGAGACACCGCAGCATATCCCCGACCCCAAGTGATTAGAGGTACTGGGCCCAGCCACTGCGGATCAGGCAGCTGACGGTAAAAGACACGCGGTCTTTCCAGTACCTCAGATTTATGAAAATGCCGATCCGCGGGGGTCTGCTGATCTGCGTTCAGCGTTAAGTTATTTAAAGTAAACAAAAGGATATGCATTTGTTGTTGAATATCTCCTAAGGTTCGGAGACGCAGCTCCCCTTGTTTTAATTGTTTATCAAGCAAGGTTTTGAGCGTGCGATTGGCACGTTCAACAATGGCTTGGCCCGTGGAATTATAAGGGATCCCGTGTTTAAGACGGACGTCCCATCGGGCACAAAAGGTGGAGAGGGCTGTGGAGCAGTAGGCTGGGGCGTTATCTGTTTTAATCTGGCTTGGGCGACCCATAACAGAAAAACAGGCTAGCAAATGGTGAATCACTTTGGCAGTGGCTTCCCCACGCTGCGGGGTTGCCCAGAGAAATCCCGAATAAGTATCAACAGAAACATGTAAAAAGGAATAGGGGCGGAATTGTGGCACGTGAGTGACATCCATTTGCCACAGCTGATTCGCTGCGGTACCTCTGGGGTTAACGGCATAAGAAAAGGTAGGGGCAGCAGCGGCACAGTGGGGGCAGGAACGAACAATGGAACGTGCATGATCAGTAGGAATGTGAAACTGCCGGGCCAAAACTGAGGCAGACTGATGAAAAAAGGCATGGCTTTCAATGGGGTCAGAAAAAAGAGAATTTACCTGACCACGTAGCGCGCGATCGGCGCGCGCATTGCCCTCAGTGAGTGACCCAGGCAAAGGGGTATGACTGCGAATGTGAGCAACAAAATAAGGAAAATTACGAGTGGAGATAAGATATTGCAAAGACAAAAATAGGCGAAGGAGGTCCGCATCGACCTGAGGGGTAATGAGGGCAAGGGGTAAATGATCAATCACTTGATAAACATAATGGGTGTCCACAATTAAATTAAAGGGACAATCAGCAAAAAGTTGAAAGGCCAAAATAACAGCAGCCAGTTCCGAGCGCTGCGCGGAACGCTGAGGCAGTGTAAAACGAGAATGCCAGCGAGGGGGGTCACCGGATTGATAGGTGACAACACCTCGATGTGAAGAGCCATCAGTAAAAAGAGTAACAGCAGAAACAATGGGTTGAGAGTGGCTAAGACGATGAACAATTAGAGGCACCTTTTGGGTAATTACCAACCGAGGATCTTTTGGGGGGTTATAAGAAATTTCTCCCACATAATCACAAAGAGCAACCTGCCAAGCCAAAGAGGTGTGGCACAAGGAATCAAATTCACTACGGGACAAGGGGAACACAATATCAACTACATCAGTGCCAGTGAGTTGCACTGCACGGTGGCGGGCTTTACGAACAAGATCAGACAGGGCATCTAGATAGGGGTAAATATTCCGAGGAGGAGTGGAGGAGAGGTACAGCCACTCTATGATAGAGACGGCTGTATTCGTACGGGGTACAAACAGAGCCGCAGTGGGCGTATGAGGGGTGGCAAGAAGAATCAACCGTAGGGGACGGACCTCAGGGGGTCTGTCCACAAACTGCTGACTCAATGCTGCATTAATTTGTCGAATGCAGGCAATGTGCTCTTCAGTGATGGCAATAACTGCACCCGGTGCTCGGGCTCCACGTAGGAGCTCGAACAACGGCTGCAGCATTGAGGTGGGGAGACGAAAATAGGGCCGAATCCAATTTAAATGACCCAAAATCTGTTGTAATTTAACAAGGGTTAGGGGTTGAGGTAGAGTTAGTGCCGGACGAACCGGAGCAGCATAGGTTTGTAAAACCTTATGGCCGAGGTAGTGGTAGGGATAAGAGCGTTGGATTTTTTCTGGTGCCACCAACAGGCCATTTTGGCCGAGAATTTGAGACAAAGATTCAATCTGTTGTTCCGTGACCTGGGGACCACTAAGCAAAATGTCATCCATATAATGGTAGACCTTTAGCGTAGGGTACCGGGCACGGAAAGGGGTGAGGGCCCGATCCACAAAAAGCTGACACAAGGTTGGACTATTTTGCATTCCCTGGGGTAAGACCTTCCACTGATACCTTTGAGAGGGTTGCTGATTATTATATTGTGGCACCGTAAATGCGAATTTTTCGCGATCTTGTGGGCAAAGGGGGATGGTGAAAAAACAATCTTTTAAATCTAACACACAAAGCTGATCGGTTTGAGGAATTAAATTTGGATTTGGTAAGCCAAACTGCAAGGGGCCCATAGGTTGGATGCGTTTATTTATTTCCCTTAAATCATGTAACAGCCGCCAAGCACCAGATTTTTTCTTAATAACGAACACCGGGGTGTTCCAGGGACTAGTAGAGCACTCCAAGCGCTGTGCCTGCAAATGCTGCTGCACAAGCGAATGAAGCGCTTTCAGTTTTTCTAGAGGGAGGGGCCACTGGTCAATCCAAACAGGCTCTAAGGATTGCCATACCAAGGGTAATGCGGAGGGCAATGTGGGTGAGGGAGGGTTTTGAGCCATCAGATATTAATATCGAGGGTGGTGTCCAGCTTTGTAAGTAAATCACGGCCCCAAATATTGAGGTGGACAGGGAGCACAAAAGGGCGGATAGTAGCAAGGGTACGGCCTCCCGGTTTAGAGACCGTGACCCAAGACAAACTCTGTCGCCCGGGTTTACTACCCCCGATCCCCCACAACTCTTTAGAAGGAACCGTAGGCCAACTAACCGGCCACTCCGGATCACGAATCACCGTAACGTCAGCTCCAGTGTCCACCAGCCCTGTGAAGGGAACATCATTTAAGAGAAGGGTTAACTGAGGTTTCGAGGGGCGGACTGACATTGTCAGAGCAACAAGTGGAGAGGACGTGCTGTGAGACGGCGAGTGAGACAACGTTGATCCAAAGCCGCCTCCGCCCCGAGCTCGATCCTCGGCAGCTGGCACCTGATAGGGGACTAAAATCAATTGTGCAATTGATCGTCCACGCGGGAGCGACTGTGGAAGATGAGTCCACACCTGAACCTTAATAATGCCAGTGTAGTCGGCATCAATGACCCCGGGGATGACAAAAAAGCCCTGTTTCCCAGCATGAGAGCGAGGGAGAACGAGACCCACAAAGCCGGCAGGGAGAGGTCCCGTCACCTGAGTAGGTATGGCGCAGACCTCCCCTGGCAGCCGAAAATCAGTGTCCTCCTGCATGATCAAATCAAGCCCTGCACTTCCAGCAGTCGCCGCCCTCATAGAGTCGATGGATTTTAAGGCAGAGGAACGGTTGTCTGAGTGGGAAACACCCCCGTTTGGCCCTGGGTTCGGGGGGAACCCGTCGCGCGGTTTCCCGACCCGCTACGACACTGATTAGCCCAGTGATAGCCCTTCCCACACTTGGGGCACTTCTTTGAGGGTCGAGCGGGTGCCTTTGATGAGCGGCACTCCCGCTGAAAGTGACCCTCCTTACCACAGCGGTAACAACGCTTCCCTGCCCTCCCGGTTTTTCTCAGGGCGGCAGCCAGAACTCCAGCCTTATGGGCTTGTGTGCCGATGTTCTGGCACGCCCGTAGCATGTCTGAGAGCTCTAAAATGCCAGAGACTTGCGCCGTCTGGAGAGCACGGCGGCAATCCTCATTCGCATTCTCAACCGCCAATTTTAACAGGATCTCCTGAGCGGCCACAGCATTATCCACCTGTCGGAGGATAGCCTCCTGCAATCTGTTGGTAAAATCCAGAAAGGACTCTGATGCACCCTGACGGATACTGACAAAGCTTTTTGTAGGCTTGCCAGAATCCGGGACCCTCCGGAAAGCATGCTGGGCGCAGGTGGAAATGATAGGGAAGAAGACCTGAGGGAGTTGGGTCTGCTGCTCAACGGTAGCAAACTGTCCCTCCCCCGCCAATTGGTCATAAATAACATTAACACCTGCTGCTCTATGAATCTGGGCCTGACGGTCCGCCTCCTGCCGAAACTCACTAACCCAAATAACATACTGACTGGGAGACAACATCATGCGCAACAGCGCCTTCCAATCTTCAGGGATCAAGGAGTACCCACTACCTAGCCCTTCAATGAGACCACGCACAAACGTGCTAGTCAGACCGAACTCGCGAATCGCCTTCTTTACCTCTCTAACCACCGAGTAAGGCAATGAAACCCAGGTTCCCACCGGGTTGCCCTGGTCGTCATTCTGCCAGGTCACCGGACAAACTGAGACCAGCTCAGCCAGCTCCTCTGCTGTAAGATCTGAGCGAGTCTTCGCTGCGTGAACCATTTGTTGCACCAGCGAAAGCCTCTGAGCAGATGCAGACGACCTCCCGGGGGGCCCCGAAGCATGGGGTCCTAGGGGGGGAGGGTAATCACACACCGGCTCCGGCGGGGAAGGTAAGGGAGGCGGTGGTAATAAAGGCACTGGGGGCAAAGCAGGGAGAGGGATGGCTGTAGGAGCCGACGGCGGTGGCGGAATTGGCAGTCCCTCTATTGGCGCGAGAGAAGGTTCTTCCGAGGCGACACACTGTGTTGCATCGGTAGGAGGGGGGGCGGCTGCAGGAGCCGACGGGCGTGGCGAGATCACCAGCCTCGCGACGGAGGGCCTGTCCGAGGCGACACGCTGTATCGCATCGCGGCAGAGGTGCCAGGCATGTAAAGCCTGCACGGGCGCCCGAGGTTCTTCATGCAATGTCTGGCCCAAACGCTCCCAGTCCGCTAGCTTAAGGGTTCCGGCTTCAGGGTACCACGGGCACTGGGCACTCACCTCCTGTAACAGGAGAGTGAGTTCTCGAGTGGGGCAGACATGCTGAGCCTTACGCAGCAAATACTGTAGCTCAGTGCGATGTTGCACTTGCAAAGCAGAGAGGGAACTTCCCATACTTACCACAACGAAAAATACTCACCGGGATCCACGAAGTGGATGAGTGACGCGTCTGAAACCCTTGCCGGGCGAGGTGAGTGCTGAGGGCCCCACGTTTGGGCGCCAGTTGTGGCGGTTCAATGATGAGACAGAACACAGATTTATTCAAGCAAGCAAGCTGGTCAGCTGAAATGGGCTGCTGCCTGTCAGCTTTCCACCTTCTCCTTTATTATATTTCTCCCCCCTGCACATTACCTACTTTCACCGCAAAGGAATGCATGACATTGATTAATATTCTTGTTTTTCAGCTTCTATCTACTACATTCTTAATTCTCAGGCCTTAAGGCCAAGCCAAGGAAGCTTCCCACGATTACTGTCCTTTAATCAAGTTCCCAGGGTTCATATCTGGTCCTCGTCCTTGGACGGAGCAATGTGTTGCTCCTCACAACGGTCAGGGTGTGCCCTGACTGTTTGCAGGTGGATGGACCAAACATGGGCCCTTCAGCTCCATGTCTAGTTGGCAGCCGGTGTCAAGTGGAGTGCCCCAGGGGTCGGTCCTGGGGCCGGTTTTGTTCAATATCTTCATAAATGATCTGGAGGATGGTGTGGATTGCACTCTCAGCAAATTTGCGGATGATACTAAACTGGGAGGAGTGGTAGATACGCTGGAGGGCAGGGATAGGATACAGAGGGACCTAGACAAATTGGAGGATTGGGCCAAAAGAAACCTGATGAGGTTCAATAAGGATAAGTGCAGGGTCCTGCACTTAGCACGGAAGAACCCAATGCACAGCTACAGACTAGGGACCGAATGGCTAGGCAGCAGTTCTGCGGAAAAGGACCTAGGGGTTACAGTGGACGAGAAGCTGGATATGAGTCAGCAGTGTGCCCTTGTTGCCAAGAAGGCCAATGGCATTTTGGGATGTATAAGTAGGGGCATAGCGAGCAGATCGAGGGACGTGATCGTTCCCCTCTATTCGACATTGGTGAGGCCTCATCTGGAGTACTGTGTCCAGTTTTGGGCCCCACACTACAAGAAGGATGTGGAAAAATTGGAGAGAGTCCAGCGAAGGGCAACAAAAATGATTAGGGGTCTAGAGCACATGACTTATGAGGAGAGGCTGAGGGAGCTGGGATTGTTTAGTCTACAGAAGAGAAGAATGAGGGGGGATTTGATAGCTGCTTTCAACTACCTGAAAGGGGGTTCCAAAGAGGATGGCTCTAGACTGTTCTCAATGGTAGCAGATGACAGAACGAGGAGTAATGGTCTCAAGTTGCAGTGGGGGAGGTTTAGGTTGGATATTAGGAAAAACTTTTTCACTAGGAGGGTGGTGAAACACTGGAATGCGTTACCTAGGGAGGTGGTAGAATCTCCTTCCTTGGAAGTTTTTAAGGTCAGGCTTGACAAAGCCCTGGCTGGGATGATTTGATTGGGGATTGGTCCTGCTTTGAGCAGCGGGTTGGACTAGATGACCTCCTGAGGTCCCTTCCAACCCTGATATTCTATGATTCTATGATTCTCACAGGCCAATCCTCGCTTACAGGCAGCCCCCCAACCTGAAGCAAATACTCATGAGCAACTACACACCACACCACAGAAACACTAACCCAGGAACCAATCCCTGTAACAAATCCTGTTGCCTTTTCTGTCACCATATCTACTCTAGGAACCAGCCACAGCCACACCACACAGGCTCATTCACCTACACATCTACTAATGTGATATATGCCATCATGTGCCAGCAATGCCCCTCTGCCAGATACATTGGCCAAACCGGACAGTCTCTGCGTAAAAGGATAAATGGACACAAATCAGACATCAGGAATGGTAACATACAAAAGTCAGTAGGAGAACACTTCAATCTCCCTGGACATTCAATAACAGATTTTAAAGTAGCCATTCTTCAACAAAAAAAACTTCAAAAACAGACTTCAAAGAGAAACTGCAGAACTATAATTCATTTGCAAACTTAACACCATCAGTTTGGGCTTGAATAGGGACTGGGAGTGGCTGGTTCACTACAAAAGCAATTTTTCCTCTCTTGGTATTGACACTTCCTCATCAATTATTGGGAGTGGACCACATCCACCCTGACTGAAATGACCTTCGACATTGGTTCTCCATTTTTAAGGTAACTCCCTTCTCTTCATGTGCCAATATATATTTATGCCTGTATCTGTAATTTTCACTCCATGCATCTGAAGAAGTGGTTTTTTTACCCATGAAAGCTTATGCCCAAATAAATCTGTTAGTCTTTAAGGTGCCACCAGACACCTCATTGTTTTTGTGGATACAGACTAACACAGCTACCTCTCTGTACAGAATAAGAGTGTCCACATGGGGCGTTAGTACAGAATAGCTATTGTGCTTTAAATTCACATCCTAGCTATTTCAAACTAACTTCCCTGTGAATTCCCCATGTAGACAAGCCCTAAATGAGAAGAACATGTCCCTTAGATGTTTTTTATTCATACATGTTTCTACCATAGTCTTTTTCCCCCCATACTTGGAATCAAAAACATTGGTTTTGCTGAGAACTAGCTCTCCAGCAGTTGTGTACCTAAATCTCCTATTCCCCAAAAGTGAAATATAAGATTCTGTTTATTAAACATTCCATATTGAGAATGTTAACTTTATCCATTGTTAAATTTATGCAAAGATTAAAGCTTTCAGCGTTCTGAAGGGAACCCTGTAGCATGGCTATTATATTAAGTTTACACTGAAATTAAGAAGGAAGATGCTAACTCAGGGCCAAATTTTACCATCTTTATTATGGTTGAGTAGTATTTTTCTCCATAGATAGTCCCTATGCAGGTTGAGGCGTGAGAGGATGTAAAGGTGGCTTTAAACCACTTTTGAACTCCCTAGTTTTGGACCTGCTGCTTTAACCTGCACAAGCTGCCAGCAGCCCCAAAGGGCCATTACAGCAGCCAGAGATCAATGTAAAAAGTAGAGTAAGAAGCATTAAATCGCAGTCTGAACTAAGGATGAAAGTATTCAAGAGCAGATTATAGGACAAATTAATAAAATGAGGAATGACATGAGGAAAATTCACAGGCCAGATTCTGTTCTGGTTAACCCATGTAACCCATAGAAGTTAGTGGCGTTGAACAGGTATGAGTGAAACTAGGTTTTGTCACAATGTTTATGTGCTTTAATTTAGGATCATGTTGCTTATTAAAAGAATCCACCTACATTTGTTTCTGAGGGGTCTAGTATCACACAATAGTTTATTTTTTAAAAGTAATATTTGTCAAAAAATACTTCCTTATCGTCACTATCTGATAATTTGCAAATCTACCACTCTACTCCAGACCTGTCTCCTTCTGTCCAATCCAGAATCTCAGCCTTTATCTCTGATATCCCCTCCTGGATGGCTTGCCAACAATTTAAATTACCATGGCCAAAATTAAGATCCTTATTTTCTCTCATAAATCCTCTCTACTCTCCATTTTTTTCTGTCATTGACATTAAGGTTATCTTTTTCCTTGCCACTCAGTCTCATAACCTGGGAGTCATCTTGAATTCCTCCCTCACTCTATCTTCCCCTCTAAGGCTGCATCCAAATGTTACTGTTTCTTCTTCCACCCTATCTTAAAGATCTTACCATTCCACTCTGTCCAACCACCTAAAACTCTACTTCATGCCCTGATCATCTTCCATTTTGATTACTCTAACACATTCCACTCTATCATCCCTGACACTCACATCATCTCCTCTGGGTGCCTCCTGAATTCAGCTGCTGAAACTATCTCCCTTGCTCACTGATCTCACCCTTGTCACTCTCCCTCTTAAAATCTCTCCATTACATCAAATATAAACTTCTTGTACCCACCTCCAAGACCCATCTCTCTATGTATCTGACATTGTCTCTTATGGTGTTACCACCAACTTCTTTTGCTCTGCTAACACTGCGAGACTTGATGTCCCCTTCATCTCTTTCTCTAGCAAATACTTTGGTACCTTTTTGCTTGCTGTCTCCTATGTATGGAACTCCCTCTACTTAACCAGCACCTCTAGTCATTTTGAATACTTCCTGAAAACTCACCTCTTTTGCAATACTTATAATAAGTGAGTCAGTTGTATTCATTTATTTCTTTATCTTCCATATAGTTAGATAGATATAGATACTCTAGACCACTCCCACCCCATCTTCTCAATGCCTGCCCAAACTCCAGCTTTACCTCTGACTTATCTGGATGGAACCCAGGAGTTAGAGAGGGGAAGCAGACAGAAGCGCAGCTCTCTCTCCTATGCTAAAACTAGAGGGAAGCTCCATCCCCTTGCAGGGTGGGATAGGAAAGGGTATGTCCACACAGCAAAGGAAAACTTATGGCTGGCCTGTGCCAGCTGTCTCAGGCTCACGGGGCTCAGACTGCAGGGCTATTTAATTGCTGTGTAGACTTCTGGGCTCAGACTGCAGCCTGAGCTCTGGCACCGTCACATCTTGCATGGTCACAGATCCTGGGCTCCAGCCCGAGCCCAGACAGCTACACACAGCAATGAAACAGCCCTGCAAGCCCAAGCCCCGTGAGTCCAAGTCAACTGGCATGGGCCAGCCCCGGGTGTCTAGTTGCTGTGTAGAAATATCCTAACAGGCCCCCAGAGCTCCCCTTCTCCTTATCTGGTGCAGTAAGAGCTCCCCCATCTTCTGTTTCAATCCACTTTAACCACTGAGCTTCAGCCAGTTCCCTCAATTCTATCTGTCTATCTTAGCTGGGGACCAGGAAAAAAATAAATTGCAACCATTCAGGGTGGCTTCATGTACATGATGAACATGAAAGGTGACAAGCCGGAACCATATGGAACCTTGCTTAAAAGAACCCTTGAGGCAGGTGAGCAATTCCCGAAAACAACCTCTGGGATCTCTCCAAGAGGAAAGAATGAAGCTGCTGAAAAGTGATTGTGTCCACCACTGCAGAGTCTGCAGGTGGGTTAACAATGTCTTGTGGCTGCTGACAGGTCTAAAAGAATCAGCACTGACAATGGACCATGCCTGGGGACTAATAATCTGCTAGTTTAACTGGTGAAGCCTCCTTACTCTACTCAGACCTAAAATCTTCTGAATAGATTTTCCTTGATAGATAATTTACAAATTTATCTGACACTTACAGGTACAAGAGTCTGTCATCCCTCTGTATTGCCAAGAACTCCTGCCCATAAGTTAAAATTGTTCTTGTGTAGGTTGTCCTTGCCCTGGCAGTCTGTGCAAAATTAAAGTTTTATGTCTATGAAAATGCACAGCACTTCCAGTCCAGTAAGAAACATTGTCTCTATCAGCCTGAAACTCAAATGTAACAAGTAAGATACCACTTGGTCTTTATTCCCCTTTTTGGTTTTGAAATATTGTTCTGTGGTAAGTGTTGCCCCTCTTTAAGATTATGTTGAGATCTCTTCAAGTTTCCTCACTCATCAACAGTATTGTCAACCCAAAGCATTCAAAACTCATGAGTCAGACCCACCCCCAAAATCATGAGATTTCCTTAAAAAGCATGAGACTTTTACAAAATAATTAAAGTTTTGAGCTTTTTATTTGCATTCAGATTTTGCACCAAGTTACACTTAGATTACATTTTCATGCTTTTCCCTGTAACCATGAAGGCTAGAAAATTACTTTTTTATTTAAATGAAAACTGAGATTTTAAGTAATCACTTAGATGTAAGAGTGAGATCTTTAAGAAAAACACCAAATGTCACAAGACTCATGATAAAATCACCAAATCTGGCAATACTATATCAGCCCTCGTATAACACATAGCCAGATGTGGTGACGACTATGCAGGCCAGCATTTTCCGGTCTAGGGGTTGCTATCCCCAGGTGGATGGTGAAGGGTTAGTCATCCTAGCTCAGCAAAATTTCCAAAACCTAGCAGTAACTAGGACCCAGGCAGAGTGAGTTGAAGGTAGACAAGGAGAAGCTGTAAGGCAGTCATGTGGAATAGTTTGGATCACTTGGTATGCTGGGCCCATTCAAATAAAATATGTTTTAATATAGCCAAATGCAAAGTTATACAGCTGGGAACAAGGATGCATGCTGGACCTATAGAATGGGGGACCGTATGCTGGACAGCAGTGACTCAAAAAAAGATTTATGGGTCATAATGCATAACGAGCACCCAGTGCAATGCTGTGGCAAAAAGGGCTAATGCAATCCTTGCATGTATAAACAGCAGAGTAACCGATTTTGCCTCTGTATACAGCAATGGTCAGGCCAATATTGGAATGCTGTGTACAGTTCGGGTGTCCACATTTTAAAAAAAGATGTTGAAAAATTGGACAGGGAGCAGCAAATGGTTAAAGGACTGGAGAAAATGCCCTACAGTGAGAGACTTTTAGCACTCAATCTGTTCAGTTTATCAAAAAGAAGCTTGAGAGATGACTGGGTTATAGTGTATAAGTACCTTCATGAGAAGAAGATACTGGGTATTAAAGAGCTCTTTAATCTAGGAAAGAAAGGCATAACAATGGCTGAAAGCTGAAACAAGACAAATTCAAATGATAAATTAGTTACAAATTTTTAAACGTGAGAGCAATTAATCATTGGACAAAGCTACCAAAGGAACTGGTGGAGTTTCCCTTTCTTGATGTCTTCAAATCAAGAGTGAATGCCTTTCTGGAAGATATACTTTAACCAGGCATAAGTAAAACTTTAGTCCCACACAAGTTATTGGGCTTAATGCAGGGGTAACTGGGTGAAATTTAATGGCCTGTGATATACAGGAGGACAGACTAGATGATCAGATGGCCCATTCCGGCCTTAAATTCTATTAATTCTCCTGCAGCCGACCCAGGTTCAGTTTCTCATGCCTTGCCTGTACTTTCCATTTCACACCTCTCCACTTCACTTGCACTGCACTCTGTTACAGGGAAGTGCCACTTGGTGAGAAACCAGCTGTCCTGACCCATAGCTGAACTGTTCACATTGCTCAGCCAACTGCTCAACACCTCATAGAGCTTCCCTGGAAGAGAGACTATTGCAAAATGGTGAGGGGAGAGATGTAACGGAACTAGAATCTGCCACCACCTCACCATCCCTAGACAGTACTGCAACAACCTTCCCAGCCATCACCCAGGCTATAGCCAGCATGCCCCACCCAGTATCAACCATTCCCCTTGTCAGCTGCCACCGACCAGAACTCTCCCCTCCCCCCAGCCAGGGTTTATTTCTGACTCCACTCTTGCAATCTTTTGTGATATGATTATGGATGTCAATGCTAATGACTATGAGACTAAAGCTGTGACAAGACTTGACGTGAAGTCATACAGCTGGTGTGGGGGAGGAAGGAAACTGTTGAGAGACTCTGGAGGAGGCACAATTAAAGCTTTCCCAGCAGGCACCAATCTATCTTCAGTAATTTGAACACTCCTTTTAAATATTGCTGCAACATTTTCTAGGACTCTTAGAAAGTTTACTGAGTGTACTGTGCTTGAGCCAAATAGGGTTATATTCATGTAATTAAAGGCAAAAATTGGCCACTTGTGCACATTCTCTAAGTGTTTCTCCGTTTTTCCCTAACTGTATTTTATCTCTTCTCGAGACATCTGTTTGAACCACAGAATTGCAATTTCCTTTGTTACTTGTTTTACAGATTTTCCCAACACGTCTATCACGTTTCTCATTGCCAAACTTTCTGTTTTTGTTCCCCTAGTAGATTTGTGGATAGCACCTAGCTCTTGCTTCAATATCTGACATAGGGCTGAATCTGGTAACCTTATTCACTTGAGTAATTTCATTGTCAATGGGAATACTCCCACATGTGCAGGGAGCAGGATTTGGCTCCTCAGTCGTACTTTTGTAATAAAAGCTAAAATGAGATTTTAGGAAACTGCAACTTATTACCTTAACATTTATGATACTGTCAAGACTGCACTGTAAAAATTCATACTATTTAATTCTCCACTCTGACACTAAAGCATCATTTCATTTATATGCAAATAAGACTATATTCTACTGCTGTTTCTCCACTGCAGAAATTGTTTGAAATATTCACAATTTATTAATAAAGCTTCATAAATACGTATTTTTCCACTCAATTGGTAGTAGCCAGGGAGAGAAACTATAAATCAGACTTTTGTTGTTTTGAGCTTCATAACAAATATGAAGATTTATGGAGTACATAATTAGATGTCCTGTGATTGTAATGGAAATAGTGAATCATCTAGATGAAATACTCTTTTCTTTATGCCTTTCTCCTTGGTAGAGGTACTTTTGGAAAATAGACTATAAAAATTAACAGTTATACAAACTGCTCGTAAAAAATAAGATACCATTTTTAAACGTCATTCACAACAGTATGTGATGAAATAATTGTATTTAACCTCTCCGTACTTCACAGTCTGTATAGAATAAGAAATGCAGGTCTAGGATACAAATATTATGATTTGTATAAATGATTGTTTTTATACCAAATTCTGATTTTTTAAATGAATACAGGCTTGATCCTACAAGGTGCTCAACCCAGCAAAGCACAGAAGCACATGCTTAACTTTAAATAAATGACAGGTTTCAGGGTAGCAGCCGTGTTAGTCTGTATTCGCAAAAGAAAAGGAGTACTTGTGGCACTTTAGAGACTAACCAATTTATTTGAGCATAAGCTTTCGTGAGCTACAGCTCACTTCATCGGATGCATTACGCTCAAATAAATTGGTTAGTCTCGAAGGTGCCACAAGTACTCCTTTTCTTTTTAAATAAATCAGTAGCCTTGCTGAAGACATTGAAGTAGACATTGTGTGCTGGTGTTAGCAGCAAGTACTAGCTGGGGAACATGCTACATTTGCTTAGAGGAGCAGCAAAAGGCACTCTATAGTGATATCCCTGAACCCATTTTGAGGAATACTGTACTGGCTGGTAGAATTGCTGTTGCAGAGTATGTTCTGGGAAGTGTTAGCTACACAAAAGTGCTATAAATAACACAAACCAGTAATGCTGGTCAGAGTAGAATTTAGTCCTGCATATGTGTACGTTAATGCAGAGTTCATTATCAGATGTTTAGAATTATGAAGTCCTTCAAAAACAGTGACTCTTGTGTTTTCTTGTATAACTTCTTGTTTTGAATTTAAATGCTAATTTTAAAATAGGTCTACTCACCACACTCTTTTCTGGAGAACCAGCCTTATTTTACTGGTCTAACTTTCACTTCTAAAATTTAATTAAATAAACTTTAAAACAAATAAAGTTTGGTGATGCAAACTTGTTTCTGGAAAGACTCTCAAAACTTATATCTGAGGACTATTAGCTGAAATCCTTTGACGAAAGTAGAATGCTGCTACCATTACTCTGAGAGTAAGTAACTATTATGTGGCCTATTTGTAAACTGTGATCAAAACACAAAATGGAGCAACCATAACCTTAGTAACCTTTAGGATGCCTTCTGACAGCATCATACTACAGATTGGCAATCTTAAATTCTATAGAATATTTATTATGGCATGACATTTCTGTTGGCAAATGGATTAAAATTTTCACTCTTAGGACAATTATGGTGCCTTGTTTGGGTAAAAGACACTGGTGATATGGTTTATAGGTAAAGAAGTACTTCTGTTCCTCAGAATCATGAGTGAGCACATTTTCTTCATATTTAATCTCATGGGTACCCCTGCTCATTCTCTAAAACACTCTGGCCAAAATTTGCAAACTCTGATGTCTAAATTAGGGACCTATATAAAAATGTAGAACCTAAATAAGTCGCTTCATATTCAGAGGTACTGAGCACAACAGAAAATCAGGCTGCTAATTTGGGTACCTAAGCATGGGTTTTCATGCCTAATTAGGCAGCCAAAGTTGAAAATGTTGTTCACTCTTCTATCACCAGTAGGGCTTTTTCTCAGGGAAGCACTAGCTATCCATTGGCCCTAAAAATGGAGATATGCGCTGAAGCACTTTGTTGTCTTTTCCAGAGAGTAGGAATTATAAAGGCACTTTTGAAATCAGGTCTTTTGTATGGTATCTCAGTTAAGCCAATAGTTCTGCTTGATTGTGATGTTATAGAATTAATTCTTAAACTTGGACATGTTTGTTTACATTTTTGCATTTATGAAAAGCAGTGGATAATGTACACTGGAAAAGCGCTATCTAAAGTGTTTATTAATTAAGTGGAGTGCACATTTGATATTACACTCAGAGGACAACTTTCCCCCGTTTGTAGTTGTGGTGCATTTTCATTTAGGAGGTGTTTGGGAGGGAGAATTGTTTGATTCTATTTCTCTACCCTCATCTTTTTTGCAGGTATTAAAATTAAAAATGGATTCACTGCTGTGATATGTTGGTGATAATATGAAACGATAGTGAAAGGAATTTCCTTATTACCTAAGGTTAGAAAAGATAGCATCTCATTTTGAATTGGTATAGGACAATACTTTAAGCTTTTATATGCCAGATCATACCAGATTGTCCTAGTTATGACTGTGTAGAACCATATCACCTTTGAGGGAGTTCTGGGAATGATTGTATCTCAGGACACACAATCCTTCCTGGAGCTCTGCAGGGCTTGTGCTGGTGCAGAGGGATGCAGGGTAGGTTTGCCAGGCGTCTGGTTTTCGACCGGAACGCCTGGTTGAAAAGGGACCCTGGTGACTCCGTTAAAAGTCTGGTCAGCGGTGCAATGGGGCTGAGGCAGGCTCCCTGCCTGCTCTTGCTCTGCGCAGCTCCCGGAAGTGGCTGGCATTTCCAACTCCTAGGTGCAGGGGCCAGGGAGGCTCCACGCGCTGGCCCCATCCCGAGTACCGGCTCCACAGCTCCCATTGGCTGGAAACCACAGCCAGTGGGAGCTGTGAGGGTGGAGCCTGTGAGCGCAGGCAGCGCATATAGTCCCCTGACCCCTGCGCCTAGGAGTTGGACATGCCAGCCGTGTCCGGGAGCCGTGCAGAGCCAGGGCAGGCAGGGAGCCTGCCTTAGCCCTGCTGCACAGCCGACAAGGAGCCCACACTTCGAACCCCTCTTGCTCCCCAACCCCCTGCCCCAGGCTGGAACCCCCTCCTGCACCCAAACTCACTCTTGGAGCCCGTACCCCACACCCCCTCTCACACCTCAACCCCCTGCCCCAGCCCGGAGCCCACTCCTGCACCCCAAACCGCTCATTCCCAGTCCCACTCCAGAGCCCACATCCCTAATCAGAACCCTTACCCCCTCCCGCACTCCAATTCCCTGCCCCAGACCGGTGAAAGTGAGTAAGAGTCGGGGAGAGTGAGCTAGAGAGGGAGGGGGACGGAGTGAGCAGGGGCATGGTCTCAGACAAGGGGTGGGGTAGGGGGTGGGGTAAGGGTGTTCCGTTTTGTGCAATTAGAAAGTTGGCAACCCTAATGCAGGGGCATGCTCCTGGCTCTTTCCTGTTATGTCCTGCCCACAGTGGCACTAGGAGAAGCAGTCTCTGTGCTTTGGAGGGTGTGGTGGACCATTCACAAGGAATGCAATGCTAGGCGAAAGGCATTTCTTTGTAACTTCTTTCCTTCTGTGATAAGGCACGTTCTGTCTTTAGACCTGTGTGACGTTATAAATAAAATTAGGGCCATGCTTCCCTTTATAGTCAAAATGTGAGTAAGGGCCACAATCTGAAGAAATCTACTACAAAAATTGGATGCACAAGTTATATTTAAGGCACTATATAAATCATTAATTATACATGGCATACCATCCCGTCAGGAGTAAAAAACTGCAGTAATAGGCAGTGTCTATGGCTTAAAACAAACATTAAAAGAGCCCCAAACTTCAGATTCCCTGAGCTCAATCACTGCTCCCATGGGAAACCCACAGGATGGGAGAAAGATTGCAAGAAGCTCCATGTTTGCCTGGCATAGTTTTGTTCCTTCCCAATCTGCCCTGAAGGGGGTAAGGTTTCCAACCTCAGTATGTTGCAGAGAGACCAGAAATCAGGCTGCAAACGCTGACCCCAAGTATCTAGTGTGGACAGTTGGCTCCCCAGACCATCCTTTTTCTCTCATTACCTGTCTTGCCAACCCACGGAGGTCAACCACAAAGTATGCCTGCAAAGGGGCTGCCATGATTTTGCAAGGAGGGGAGAGCATCAGTAGAGACACTGCACCTCTTGGTTCCATGCTGCCTTCCCAATGCTGCTAGCTTTAGCTCCTTGCTACCTGCACTGGCAAACAGGAACATCTGCCCGCTTACTCAGGTGCATGAGGAGCATCTAGAGTAGACGGCAAGGGCATTTATAAATGTGAAGTGAATGTTGAGCCCTCAATCCCCATAATTTCTTAATGTCCCTCTATGAATAGAAATCTACTTAGAAGATTATATATGCCACACTGAGATGCCAATTTCTGCTCTGAGCCACAGGAACTTGCTATCTATTTTCTGTAGTAATTTATATTGTTGTTTTTTTTCCAGGATAGCATGTGGTACATTGGCTTTTGCCTGATTCCTCCCACATTTACTCAGACCACAACCCCATTTTTGGAGTTTGTGGATCTCTTTCATATTCTCTGTGGGAAACCATTTTAGTGCTCTGATTTGGTATGGCAGCATTCCAAGTAGAAAGTTTTGGCTTGTACAGGCAGGATTTGTATAAATTCGGATGCTTTCTTCACTCCGTGGTATGCAAACCACAGGAACATATGGCCCAAACTATATAAATGTGTGAACTGTTCTGCAACTGTTTATAATTAGATAGATAAAATATAAACATGGTAAGTAAACTGAGATGATAGAGGTTGGGGTCAGGAATACCGTAGGTGTTCAAGAAAGCAACAAATGTCAGGCAATTATCTGTGAAAATTTAAATGTTTCTGTCCAATATATTTCCAAGACATCTCATTTTAAAAAGACAATTATAAAGAAAATTAATATACTGCATAAATTATATGGGGATGGGACTGTTATTGTTCTGCCTGATTGGAAATGGATTAAACCAATGTAACTGAGAGCTGAATAAATCTGGCTCTGGGGCTTTATTTGTATTTAGTTCATGAGGGTAGCATGCCATCTAGTGGCAAGTAGATATATTTTCTTAACCAGAGATGCTGATATGTTTACTAGTTATTTTGGCTGTGAAACTGATACACATATAGGGGCAGTATTAGTCCATGGCACCTTTATTCAGAGGTGAAAGTAAGCCGGTACGCCCCAGTACGGCGTACCGGCAAGAGCCGGTGCGCCGTACTGGGGTGGATCAGCTTCCCCAGGCGCAATTTAAAGGGCTTGCGGCTCCCAGCAGCGGCTGGAGCCCCCAGCCCTTTAAATTGCTGCCAGAGCCCCGCTGCCGGAGCCCTGGGTTAGCGGCGGCGGGGCTGGGGCGGCGATTTAAAGGGCCCTGGGCGGTAGCGGCGGTCGAGCCCTGGGCCCTTTAAATCGTCCCCAGAGCCCCGCCGCCGCTTCCCCAGGGCTCCGACAGGCTCCGGGGATGATTTAAAGGGCCCGGGGCGCTAGTGGCGGCTGGAGCCCCGTCCCCGGAGCCCTGCTGCCGGAGTCCTGGGGAAGCGGCGGCGGGGCTCCAGGAACGATTTAAAGGGCCCAGGGCTCTGGCCGCTGCTACCACCCAGGGCCCTTTAAACCACTGCCAGAGCCCCCAGCTGCCGCTGTTACCCTGGGGAGGGGGAAGGAGGCACTTGCTCTGACCCCCCCAACCCTGCCCGAGGCCCCGCCCCTTCCGGGGGCCAGAGCCAGCCCCAGCCCAGCCTCGTACCGGTAAGTCCCTAGACTTACTTTCACCCCTGCCTTTATTACATGGTGACCTATTACAACCATCCCTCCCTCTCCCTCTGTGTTTACTGTATTTTGAAAGAGACAGTAAGAGGGATAGGGCATGGGAGAAAAAGATATTTTCTCATGAGATTTGAAAGCTGATAGAGAACAGATGAGATGAGGAGATACAGTAACTTCTCGCTTAACGTAGTTATGTTCCTGAAAAACGCGACTTTAAGCGAAATGATGTTAAGTGAATCCAGTTTCCCCATAAGAATTAATGTAACGGGGGGGTTAGGTTCCAGGGAAATTTTTTTCACCAGACAAAAAACTATATATAATATATATACACACAGTATAAGTTTTAAACAATTTAATGCTGTACACAGAAATGATGATTGCGAACCTTGGTTGAGGTGGTGAAGTTAGAGGGTGGGATATTTCCCAGGGAATGCCTTACTGCTAAATGATGAACTAGCATTCGGCTGAGCCCTCAAGGGTTAACACGTTGTTAATGTAGCCTCACACTCTACAAGGCAGCACCAATGGAGGGAGGGGAGACAGCATGGCAGACAGAGTGTGTGTGGGAGAGAGAGAGAGATGTGCATTGCCCCTTTAAGTATGCTGACACCAGATTCTAAGTACATTGCCTTTAAAAAGATCAGGAAGTTGAGACAGCAGCTGTGGCCAGCTCTCTCCCCTGAGCCCTGTTGTGTCTCCCCTCTGCTGTATATAGAGAAGGGGTAAGCGGGGGGCAGGAGTAGGGGGGAGGGGGACACCCTGACATTAGTCTCCTCTTCCCCCCTCCCCTGCACAGCAAGCAGGAGGCTCCGGGAAGCAGCTCCAAGGCAGGAGCAACACTTGGTAGGGGGTGGGGGAGAGGGACGGCTGAACTGCCGGCAATTGGTAGCCTGCTGGGAGCTGCTGCACAGGGAACTTAGGGGAGTGAGGAGCTGATAGGGGAGCTGCCGGTCCACCCTGGTTCCAAGCCCCCACCAGCTAGCTGCAACGGGCTGCACTTCCTGCAAGCAGTGGACAAAGCAGCCGGCTGCCAAACAACGTTATAAGGGAGCACTGCACAACTTTAAACGAGCATGTTCCCTAATTGATCAGCAATGTAACAACGAAAAAACTTTAACCGGGACGACCTTAAGTGAGGAGTTACTGTATAGGAAGGGAAATTCAGATGGCAGGAGCAGCAGATGAGAAGGGTCTTACCCTGTGATGGAGTGTTCACCCCACACAAAGAGCAGATTGAAATGTTGATGGATGATGGGGCACAGCTGAGAAGGGACAGAAGGGGCTGGTATAAAGCCAGGAAGTTGGCAGTAGAAAAGGAACTACAGAGGAAGTAGTCTGCAGTTATTCCCTGGGAAGAGGGAGTTTGAGCTGAGAGAGAGGGGAACCAGAAGCTGTAGGAAGAAGTCCAGGGAAAGAGAAGCAGGGTCTCAGGGAAAGCAGACCACAGTTGCCAGGTATAGGTTCATGGACTGGAACCCGGAGTAGTGGGCAGACCTGGGTTCCTTTACCAGGCACTGGGGAAGTGGCACAGAGCAGGCGGTAGCATGTAGACAGTTGTCCAGTGAGACTTTGGTACCCTGGAAGGAGAGGACAATAGTGATCTGGCCAGAGGGGAGGGGCAATGGGGATGGGGGGAGGCATAAGAAACACTAAAAGCCAAAGAAACGCCTGCACCTGATCAGTACACAACCTTACTCCTTATCCCTCTCATGGGATACAAAAGAGGTGGTACCAAGACCTCAGACTCACAACCTCTCCAAAACGAAACATGACTATAAGTTGTAAGGGGTGGGACTAGAGGTGTGCACTACAGGTATATTTGGGCCTGCTAAGAAGGAGGAGGTGGGAATAGGGAAGGGGGGCACGGGTAAATGCTCTGCAGCATCAGAGCTGGAAACAGGAACACTGTGAAACAGGCTCTGCGGCGTCAGAGCTGTGGATATGCTTGCTTGAAACTAACCCCAATAAACATTGCATTGCCTGCACGTCAGACTTCCGGTCTTCTGCTTTCTGTCTAGGTGACAAGTACCAGGGGAGAGGGTGAAGGGAAAGCCCCTAACACACTCCAAGTCCCAGAGAAAGAGAGACCACTGGGCAGGGAAAGGGATGTCAGACCAGAGTGGAGCTAATCCCCAGATGTGGCCACAAAGAAGCATCCTAGTGGTGAATGTACTCTGGGACACCCCCCTCCGCCCCCGACAGTGGTGAAACTATGTTGGGGGGGGTGCTAGACAAAGGAGCAGAGAGAGACAAAGGGTCAGATTCAGCACCAGGATAAAGACATAAGGGAGACAGCTTGCACCTCCCTAATGCTGAAGTTGCTGAAACAAGTCAGGGAAGCTGCCTGGGCTACCTTAAATTATGACCCTAATGCAAGGGTCTCTATGGAGTACTGCAGGAGCGTCAGGACAGAAGAATGCTTCAGCTGTTCCCTGTCAACCCTGACATGCCCCCTGCTTCCCATTGGCCCACTCCAAAATGCTCATTGGGCCACTGGCTCAAGGATATTTCATGGGGTGTGGGGCTTATGCCTTCCTGACGGCTGCTTTGCCCCAGAGCAACCAAGGGGCCTAATTCTGCACTATCTTGAACCTTGTGCAGTTATTTACAGTGCAGAGTGTAAAACACACTCTCATAAGATGGCATTTTAAACCCATTCTTCACTGTTGTAGATGACTACAAAAGGTGCAGGGCAATGCAAAATCAGACTCCTGGACTATAAGGAATGATTGATTGAGAAAATCCATGGAGGTTTTTAAAAGCAAGGAAGACCTTTTTGAACTGGGTCCTGAAATAAATAGAGAGCTAGTAGGGCTGTTTACAGATGACGTTGATGTGGCCACTTTTTATATGTATACTGCAGATTAAACAAAAGTATTAGTTAACTTAAAGTTTGCTGTTGCATATTTATATCAAGGAACATTGTCAGAAAATCTCTAGGCATTTTAAAATATGAAAGTGTGGAGTTGAAGGAAGGTAAATAAATAAGTACAAATACAATCACAGTTCAGACATCTCTTAAACAAATGTCCATGTGTAAAATATCACCTTACTTATGCTGCATGGAATCAAGGCTGTGGCATACGTGGGCAAAGCTGAGGTACCAATAGGTAGATTTCTAATCACAGGAAATATCGGAGAGAAGGAAAGTTCAGGGTCAAGGATGAAGTCAAGGCTATGGACAATGGAGGCATATATGATAGATCTAAGCTGAGCAGAGACATGGAACTATGTTGATAATCGGAAGGACACATATAAAACATTATATAGTATGGACCAAATTCTGCCTTAATTTACATCCATGCAACCTCACTGACCTTGTCAATTTGACATAACATCACTGTCAATGTGATCTGACACATACATACAGTTTCTGTTATACCATTTCTAGGCAATTGTAATTCCACTATTTGTTACTATATCCTCCTTGACCTTGAATCTTCTCTCTCTTTTTCTCTCTATATATGTAATCTCTGTGTCTGCATATTTACCTATTTCCACTTCTACAACATTGCTCAGTTAAATACATTCCATGCTCCAAGTTAAAGTTATTCTCCAAGTTAAAGTTGTTATTGAATGTGATATTTTACACAATGTTATTTGGACAGTGTGATATATTTGTGCAAGAGATTGTGTGAACTATGACTATATTTCCATATTTACTACCTTCCCTTAACGGCTCATTTTAAAATGCATGTGTTTTTTTTCAACATAATGTTTCTATTTTTCCATATTTTGACTTCAGTTATATAAAAAGGTGTAATGGGGTGGAGAATCAGGCCTGTAATATCAGTAAGCAGCAAACTTGACTTTGCTTGAAAGCTGTCTCTTATAGTATTTCTTAAACTTTCGGGTTCTACATTATTTTCTTTAAAATTGGTCATTACAGTGATTAAATAATTTTTAAAAATCTGAATTCTTGTATAGCAGGTTCTACACATAAGCAAAGCTGTACACCCGTTACTGTCATAGCATATTATAACTGAAAAGCTTTTTACCTTTAAGTCCAGAGGAAGTTAGCATATGTGATTTAAACATCTAGCTGTTTTTCCCTTGCATTTGGCACACAGGACCAAGATGAAAAATAACCCACAGACCATTTTATAAATAGACTACTATAATAATAAACATTCCTTAACCTACAGTATATTCTGTAAAACATTAAAACTTATTATAATGGCCGGGGTGGTTACAATCTGTTCTTCCCCACTATCACACAGGAGAAACTATGATCCACTTAAATCTTCTGTAGAAACAGGGGGTTTGAGTCACCTCTCATTTACATGAATTTTACATTGGTTTAACTGCATTGACTTCAGTGGAGTTACTCCTGATTTATACCAGTGTAACTGAAAGCAGAATCAGGCCCTCTGTTCACTGATTATTAAACAGATACAGCAAAGAGCAACAAAGACATGATGTCTGTTTTCCGTTTGTGTGCCACACTTTCACTTAGAAAGAGCTACTAACAAAAGAACAAAGAATTACAGTTCATAAGAAAACTGTTTCATACCCCTATACAAAAGAACAAAGAAATATATACAAAGAAAACTGTGTCTTACCCTCAACTCCAACAGGCCCGACTGAGGTCTGCTGAAGTCCCAGCAGGAAGAGTGAAGCGGTTATGGTGCCCCCAGCAGACAGCAGTGTTGGGGCCCTGAAACAAAAGCAGTCCATCAAAGAGAGAACTTTTGTACTGAAAGGAAAGTAATACATATATCACTTAAGGCATCTGGCTTAAAATATTAAAAAAGAGGACAGCACCATAGAAAGGGGGTTTCTTTTAGAAAATTGCCTGTAGACTATATTTTAGTGTTCAGAAGCCGCTCCCTGAAGCTATTTTATACAATACCCAGTTTTTTCCAGTTTCAGAAGTACTAATGATTGTGGCTGCAGAATCACAGAAAGCTCCTGGATTCTGTGTTTTACACACACATGCACACGCACACGGACGGATGGTTTCATCCTTTTTGTTAAAAGATTGTAGATTATTAAATTAAATATCTGGCTGAATGTAATATTATATATTACTTTATTTTTTCTCTCTTCCTATGTAGTACCTATTTTCTGCTAGCCTAGTTCTCATTTGTTATGTTGATATTTGTTCTTTTTTGTATGGTTTTGGTTTTTGTTGTTTAAAATAACTATAACTAGGGATGTGATGAATACCTGATACAGATCTGATTTGAACAAAAATACTCTCCAATTTCAATAAAGGTTCATAAATTTACTTGGACAGTGCTCTCCTGATGCCTTCCAAAAATATGGATAATGAGTCCTGACACAATTTTAACAGTATAGTGTGCAAATACAACCTAATGCAAATTTTAGCTATATATGGCTCTACGAATATATGCTACATACTATCTATATACCTAAATCATCATGGAAAGGATTGCTCATTTTTATAGCAGTAACAAATAATATTGACAAAAAATCAATTAATAAAAATAAAACTTTAAAAAAATGTAGGTAATGCAAAGACACAACTGAAATTACAAAAGGAATTGCAGCCCTTGAGATGTATTGTTTCACTGCCCTGTTCTCTCCAAGAGCCTGTTCAGCTGGAAGGAAAGCTAGTTGAAAAAATTTTGATGGAAGAGTTTTCTGTCGGAAAATGGAGTTTTTCATACTCGAAACATTTCATGGGAAAGTGTTGATTTCAATGACATATTTGAATTGTTTTGACATCCTCATTTTGTTTTGATGTCAAAACATTTCCTTTCAATAAGATAAAAATGTTTAATTTAGACTTTCTTGTTTTGTTTAATTTTATTTTGACTTAATGATATAATATTAAATGTTATATTTAACATTTGCATGTATCTTATATTATTTTATGTTTTGATATTTCCAGTACAATTTTTTAAACTTCTGTTCTGCAAGTAATTTAAAAATTTCAACTTTCCTATTTCAAAAAACTAATTTGAAATGTCTGACTTTCCCATGGGATGGAAATTCTGTTTTCTGACAAGCTATAATTGGAAGTAAATTTAAACTTTCTCTCTCTAACAATCAATTTTAGTTTTATGCAATACCCAGTTTTCTCCAGTTTCAGAACTAGTAATGATTCAATGTAGTATGCTGATGGTAGTTCTGGTGTGTCACCAGCTTCTGCTTTGCCCCAATCCCCAAACAATAAAAGTCTTTTTATATTGGGATGGAGGATGGACCATGTTCTGTCTTTCATTTTCCCTCTCCATCATTTATAATGTCTTTTTCAGAGTGAGGGAAGATGACAGTATCATTAAATTAATGCAAGATGTCATCAAAAGTGAAACTCAAATTTCTATCCTATTGGCAGCTGGCCCAAGATGTGCAAAAATAGGATCCTAAGATGGATTCCTATGGCAATAGTTAGTCACCTATCTGATTTTCAAAAATGCTAAATGCTCAACTGTTCACAATGAGGTACATGAGGACTGTGTTGGGTTCTCAGAACTTCTGAAAATCTGAGAGGTGCCTAAATATGGACTTTGGAACTTAACTTTAGGTTCCATTTGTGGAAGAATAGCCAGTGAAGCTGGTGCAGACGCACAGGGGCCCACACAACTTAGAGGGCTCTGGGTGGCTTGAAAGTATGTATCATTATTAAGGCTACAGATTTGTCACATCATGAAAAATAGTCACAGGTAGTATGTTTTCCCCATTTGTCTGTGACTATTAGCCATTGTTTGCCAGAAGCTGGGAACTGGTAACAGGGGATGGACCACTTGATGATTACCTGTTTTGTTCATTCCCTCTGGGGCACATGGCATTGGTCACTGTCAGAAGACAGGATACTGGGCAAGATGGGCCGTTCTTATGACTTTTTTTCTGTGTTTGTGACTCACCCTGCAGCAGAGGCTCTAGCAGCTGCTATGGCCTGTGGGGCTGAGCCTGGCGCCCTGCACTGGACATGCCAACCTGGCACACATGGTCACAGCACCCTCGGGTTTGGCTCACCTGACCCTCCATCATGACGCAAACAAACTTCAGCACGTGGTTTTGCAACCTGGAGCACTGGGTCACAGCACTGCTCAGATTTGGCCTGCCTGACCTTCATCATGATGAAGGGTTGGGCTGTCCGGACCTCAGCTCCATGGGGCACTAGGGCCATCCCAGCCGCAGGCCCAACCCCTACACCAGCTTCCTCTGTGCACCGTGCCAGGATTAGGGTTACAGTGCTATGTGGGAGGGTGCTGTTGCAAGTGGTGCTTGCTGTGGGTAGAGGCCCACAATAAAAACCTGCACTGGGGGGGCATGTTTCTGTTCCTCTACCACTGTTAGGCTCCTTTTATTTTTAATCTTGGTCCTTTGGTAGTTCTTCTACCATGTATCCTGATGTCTCTGGGCCTGTTGGCAAAACAGCAATACAACTATTAGCTATAATGCCTTTTCAAACTGCATACATACACAGAAAGTTAACTATAAAACAACACTACATTATCAGAGAAGTGAGGAACCAATCATCAAGAAATTAGCTAGGGTCTTTGAAGTTCTTTGCATTTCAATGACATCCTGTACAGCTGTTTATCTCAGTGACTATTTATTTAATGGAAAAGGAGGTGGCTATATATTTGCATTAAATTAATGTCATGCTTCCATCTGGTTTCTGTAGCTGTGTTGCCATTTCCTTGTTCCTAGAAACAACCACTGCAAATTCATTTTGACCAACTTTCTAAATCTGTACATGCAGAAAAAATATTTACATTTCTATGTCTCCCCTATATAGTCTGCAATGCTTTTGTGTCTGTATTTGTTGCCAGGGGCATGTCTCATGATCTCTTTGTAAGTCAGGAAGAGTCAGATGCCACAATGTTTGCTAATCCTTCAACCTCCAAGGAAGTAAACAAAAAAAAACTGTTTTGTAAATTACTGCTAATATAATGCTCTATCAAAGATGATTGTGGCTTCCCCATAAACCTTTTTGGAACATGTAACCAAATGTACTAATCACTTCCCAACTTCACAGTAGTGAGCCAGTATGGGGAATGGTATATTTTTCTACTTTTGATATTTTTCTACTTTTGATACTCTGACCCAATATGAGTCTTGGAATCAGGATCCTCCATGGGTATTGGCCTATGTGCTGTCACAGTTTCAGGAAGGGCAGAGTTGTCTGGCATGATCATTTCTGGATTGTGCTCCCTGACAGCCTATGCAGCTATGCTGATAGTTCCTATCTTCCTTGTGATGTTTCTGTTCTTTTTCTGGGCAATCTCCACCTCCCTGAACTGATGTCCACTGTTGCATATCATGGCCACAGTTGTGATGACAGGTCACACAACTTTATTTCAGTTATTGTCATGCCTCTTTTTCTTCTTTGTTTTAAAATGGTATCGTAAGGCTCAAACTGAGGAGCAAAGCTTCCAGATGAGGTGCACAGATTGGGAGAAGCATAAGTAAGTGCTATAAAAGTACATGAACACTGCATTTATGGCTTGACGTTTATTTCCTGAGTTTCTCTAGCTCATTCCCTTACTTTTTTATTACAAATGAATGCAGAAAACCCCATCTACAACACTGATAGCCAACTTGTACTGTGAACTTTATGCTGTACCCAGTGGTGGATTTAGAGTTAGTGGGGCCCTGTGCTCAGCTTCATTTTTGGGGCCCCTCCTTGAGACCCAGCCAAGAAAAAGAACATCCCCCCCTCCCCCGGTTTTTCATTCTTTTTTTCTTCATCCTCCTCCTATAAGTAATAGCAAGTAAATGAAAATAAAGTGAGGTACCTTGATTGTTTTTGTAGTCTAACTTATTTTTCCACGGACCACTGGAAAATCGCTGAGGGTCTCAGCGGACCACTTAATGATCTTTCCAAATATTGTTTGTACCATTCACTAACTATTGTAAAGCGCTTTGGATAAGAGTGCTTTATAAAAAAAAATGTAAAAAAAAGTTGGGGTCCAGGGTTTGGCCAGGACTTAGTGTGCGGGAGGGGGCTCAGGGCTGGGGGTGCAGGGTCTGGGAGGAAGTTAGTGTACAGGAGCAGGCTGCGGGTTGGGGTGCAGGGTTTGGCCAGGAGTTAGGATGTGGGAGGGGGCTCAGGGCTGGGACAGGAAATTGGAGCATGGAGCACTTATCTGGGGCAGCTCCCGTTTGGTGTGAGGGGCGCAGGTGGGGATGTGTGTGGGGGGTGGTGGTGCAGGAGCAGGGGGGGGTCCTGGGTCTGGCCAGGAGCTAGGATGCAGGAGGGGACTCAGGGTTGGGGCAGGAGGTTGGGGTGTGGAGTGCTTACCTGGGGCAGCTCCCATTTGGAGCGAGAGGTGCAGGTGGGAATGTGGGGGAGGGGGTGCAGGAGCTCCAGTTTGGTGCTCAGGGTGGGGATGTGGGGAGGTGCAGGAGTCAAGGCAGGGGGTGTGGGCTGGGGTTGTGGAGGTGCTCCCAGCCCACTGTCCTGAGCAGCTCACACATAGCGGGAGTGGGGGGGGGCCCTGCCTTTGCTCCGCCCTTCCCGACTCCACCCCCTTCCTCAAGGCCCTGCCCCCACCTGTTCTCTGCCTCCTCCTCAAGCGCGCTGCAGCCCCGCTCCTTCCCCTCCCTCCCGGAGCGACCTAAGTGCCGGCAAACAGCTGTTTGGCGGCATGGGCAGCATTGGGAGGGAAGGGGAGGGGCCGGAACATGGTGTGCTTCGGGGAAGAGGTAGGGGAGGAGGGAGTTTGGCTGCCGGTGGGTGCGGAGCATGCAGCAGGAACCCCAGGAGCCAACAGGACCAAACTTTTGCCCCCGCAGCTGCCCCGCCCTGGGGCCCCTGTCTTTGGGGGACCCCATGCCAGGGCACCCTGTGTTTTACTGTAAATCTGCCTCTGGCTGTACCTCATTCACGAATGAATAAATATTCTCCATAGGCATGTAGAAGGTAGGAGGAGCAATTTGGCATCATGATTTCTCTGAAGAGATTTATCCAACCACTGTGTTTTCCCTGATTCTCCTGCTGTTGCCATTTCTGATGTCGAAAGAGATGTTCCTGTTTTAAATCCCTCTGCTACTGAAGCCTCTTCACATACTTAGAATATAGGCTACAGGTCACTCTTTGGAGGGTGGAGAGAAGAGGACAAGTTATTGGGCTCAATATAGGGATCGCGGTGAAATGTAATGGCCTGTGATATAGAGGCGGTCAGATTATATGATCTAATGGTCCCTTCTGGCCTTAAACCGTGACTCTATGAAGGAAAAGAACAATAGAAAAGCAAGAGGGTGGTGGCTGGGGGGGGGGAAGGTGACAGGAGATAAAGAGAAAAAATGTATTAAGGAGATTTATATATCCACAGATTTTGTCATCACTTCAAGAGGAGCAGAGATGGAGACACTGGACTAGACACTGAAATAGGATTAGAAAGTGATTTACATCAGCATGTGGAAAACCATTTAAATGAATGGGAATAACTAGTAAAGAATTCTAATAAACAAATTCAGGGGCAAATAAATGGAATAAATAAATTCCTTTTTTTTTTTGGTATTATGTAGGAGTGCTTGCAGTGATGCTGTAATTAAGGTTGAGCTGACATTTCTTTTTTAACTTCCTATTTTTAATACCATTCACAGAAACATTTATTTAAGGCAGTAACTTTTCATACTTTGTTCCATGTCAAAGATGAATATTTTTAATAGTTAAATAAAGTCCAAATTTGAGTTGTTGGAACATGAATAAAATATGTTTTCCACTTTAAAACATTGCTGTGGCCTTTTTGGCTCTCATTCTGGGTCTAATCCAAATCTCATCAAAGTCAATAGAAAGACTTCTATTGACCATAGTGGGAGTATGATTGGACCCATAGACCAAATCAATTTAGTTATCCCTGCATGCAGCAGGTCTGAATTCTGCCCACTGATTTCAGTGGGATTGCTTATCTAAGTGAAGGATGGATGATTGGGCCCTTTTACATTAAATATAAAGAGAATATTTTATTACTTAAGCAGCAACAAAGAAGAAATCTGATATACAGACTAAACAACTAAACTGTAGTAGTTTAAGCCTACTACTCATACTATAAAAGTTATGTCAATGATCGTTCTTCAAATAATACTTTTAATCTAACAAAGACAATTGGTGTTTCAATTTTTCTTATTTATTTTTATTATTATTTTGAACCACATTTCTATAAAGGGTGTTTATTTTTGTTGCCAGACAACTAGTTCCTGCTCCCATTGGTGTTAATAGCACAAATTCTATTGATTTCCTTGGGAGCTGGATTGAGACACATATTGACTGAGTACATTTATTGGCTGTAGTCACAATGATTCTAAAAACGCCAACATTTTGCTAACATGACCACAATAGGCATTTGGAATGTATATCCCTGTAAAACAATGGAATACATTTTCTGATATCAGACCAGAAGTCTTTTAATTTGGCATGTATTCAGAAGTTGCACTGATCAGTTACATATTGATCATTGTGTTCAATTTTATATAAACATTATATATATTTACATAAATGGTATATTCATTTCACATTTGGGATGTGCAGTTTTCAAATATGAGGTACTATTTACATAGTGCATTTAATAATAATAATCAGTACTTGTATAGCATTTACGTTTTCAAAGTGCTGTACAAACATTACTTAATTAAGTCTTATAATATCCCTGAAATGTGTGCACACATTGAATGTAATACTATGCCATTTAACATATGATGAAACAGACATGCATGGTGAAATCCTGGCAGCACTGAAGTCAATAGGAGTTTTGCCATTGTCTTCAGTGGTGCCAGGATTTAATTCAGAGAAATTATGTGATTTGGCCAAGACTACATAGCTGCATGATTAGAATTCCAGAGGTTACTCAGTCCACGGACCACACAATCTCTCTTAATATATTTGGAAAATATTATGTAAAGTATTCTATTTAGTATCCTTATTAACTAAGCAATACAGACTGATGTAAGTCTTTGCTCAGTGAGTGAAGGAGTTGAAGAGTTGGTTAGTGAATTGCTGTATTGGATGGACTATGCAAATTACAAAGTTTTTCTTCATGGTTTCGTAGTAGAAAATGTTTTCATAACTTTATCAACGTCAAAGGTGTCAGCCAGCACATCTCTGTGAAATCTTGAAACTGCTCTTTCATCTGTGTTGTAAACACATCAACAAGTATGTAGAATGTCTTGACTTTGAAATGCTGTCACCTACTTTCTGTAGGGTTGTCAGCAGTCAGCTTGTTATAAAAGTGTTTCGTTTCCAGCTCAGTTTCTTTGGTAGTGTGTCAACGTACCACATTCTTTAGCTGTGTTCCTTGCTGCTTCTTCCATTTTTATCAAAAATTTAGTAAGACAGAAGTTTCTCTCTTTCTTTGCAACGTGTTGAAATTTCAGGTTCTTTGCTGTCACAAACACAGGTGTGATACTTTGAGGATAAGTTCAGTGTGTGTGTAAACTATCTTCAGCATTTTTGCTAAAAGCATAGCTGGAATTTGAACTCAAATGTTTCTGTTTAGTGAGAAGTCCCTAAGCTTCTGTTATTGCCTTTGTCTTTTAATCTGGAATTTTTCCAGAACATGTTCAGAACAAGTCCACCGCTTGCTTGGAACTTGCCCATCTGGTGACAGACAATTTCTTAAATATATGGGTTCCAGTGCTGTTTATTCCACTGCTCTTTGTGTATTTCTCTATATTCATTTGCAGAAGTCTACAGGTAGGAACCTGTACAGTGCCCAGGTGTCCCATCTAACATCCAAACAAACATTTGTACAAATTGCTGCATCAACAAATGTAAGATGCAAAAACTGACTATTTTCAGTTTTCAGTTACACTTGTTTCAGAAGGGGTTTCAGGCCTGAAATACAACCACACATTAGAATTACACTGATACAGGCTTGGCTAAGGCAGAAGGAAATATTTTGCACAAATGCTTTCATGATTTGTACAATAGAATTGCTTAACTTTGTGCATGCTGATAAGGGCAACTCATCAAAGCTGACAAAGTACTCAAAGTGTAACATTTATTAGTCAATCTCATTCTTATCCATGTTATAATGTAAACAGCTTGTTGCAACTGAAAAAGGATTTCTGAAAAGTCAACTTGCTGGCCACACTATAGTAGTTGGCTAGCTTGGAACACTGTATTATGGAGTCAAATATTGCAATTTTCTTTTGCTTTATTCAGAACTGCTCTAGGTTACAGTGGCTCTGGCTTCAGCACTTCACAAATTCAGAGTTTTCCATAACATCATGAGCTAGGTCAATCCACAGGGGAGCAGAGGGGCAAATTGTACCCACATATGTATTGGAGACCCAGTAAAGGCTTCAGCTGTATGAAAGGGCAGACAGTTTTTACACTGCCACCCTCCCTCTGGGCTTTGCTACAGAATAGCTTTAGCTTACAGTTGTGGCACCATAGAAGCCCTGTCAGTGGAGGATGTCTGGAGGATACAATGATTTGATTCATCCCCCTCTTTTGAATGGGATTTATGACATAGGTGGTTCTAGGGGCAAATCAGATCTCATGTTCAGATGCCCATTCAGATGAAGCATGTCCACTTTCCCAGTTAGAACTTTCTCGCTGTCCAACTGGATGAAAAACAGTTTAAATGCACATAGTAACCAGAAAGTGTTGAGTCCCAGTTTCCTAGATCCTTTAGAGGTGAGGCTCACATCATGGTAGATTGTAGTAATTCAGCAATGTAAGTAAAATATATTATTATACACAAGTAATTAGTTGATTCTTCTGATATCTGGTGTAGAAACATGGGAGTTGAATATTACAATATTCTGCACTCTTCCCCTTATCCACAAGGATATGTAATATTTCTTTCATAATTCTTCTTCTTCTTTATTATTTGCATTGTGTTCGTTCCCAAAGGTCCCAGTCAGGACTGGTCTGTGTTGTGCTAGGTTCTGTACACAGGAAGACATTGTACCTACCCTGAAGATCTTACAATCTACTTTAAAAATTAAAACTATTATAATAGTAAGAGTCAATATTTAATTAGAAAATATTATATTTAGAAATATGTTGGTTAAGAGAATGGTCTTGGTGTTCTTAGAACCTATAGTTCTTAAATAAGTTATAAAATGTAAACTCCAAATATTCATATTCTATTATAGTAAGATGAGAAGGAACTTCTTCATCTCTGTTAAAATACCACCAGGAGAAATCTTTTTCCTGTACCATATCATAAAGAAATATTCTCTAGTTACAGAATGTTTCAAAAGTAGGCTGACATGAACCAGAGATCAAACAAAGTCTGTATACATGGGTCTACTTTGAAAAAAGCTAAGGATTTGTAGGATATTCTGATCATACAGCCTAAATAAATTTAATTGGCATGATGTTTCTGTTTATTTCACAAATCACAGCACAGCTACGCTGCACAAGACTAGTAACAACAACAGAATAAGTAGACTATCTTCATGAATAGGAGTCTAAAAATTATCTGAAATTGTCTCTAGAATAAGTGTGGGTCTTAGGACTAGCTATGTTAAGCCTTTAGTCATGTTTAGGGCCCTACCAAATTCACAGTCCATTTTGGTCAATTTCATGGTCATAGGATTTTAAAAATTGTAAATTTCATGATTTCAGCTATTTAAATCTGAAATTTCACGGTGTTGTAATTGTAGGGGTCCTGACCCAAAAAGGAGTTGTGCCTCAAAGTTATTGTAGGGGAGGTTGCTAACCTTCTGCACTGTTGCTGGCGGCAGTGTTGCCTTTAGAACTGGGCAGCTGAAGAGCGGTAGCTGCTGGCCGGGAGCCCAGCTCTGAAGGCAGAGCCACCGCCAGCAGCAGCGCAGAAGTAAGGATGGCATGGCATGTTATTGCCACTCTTAGGGTATGTCTACACTACCCGCTGGATTGGTGGGCAGCGATCGATCCAGCGGGGATTGATTTATCGTGTCTATGCTAAACGCGATAAATCGACTGCCAAGCGCTCTCCCGTTGACTCCTGTACTCCATCTCCACAAGAGGCGCAGGTGGAGTCGACGGGGGAGCGGCAGCAGTCAACTCACCGCAGTGAAGACACCACGGTAAGTCGATCAAAGTACATCGACTTCAGCTACATTATTCACATAGCTGAAGTTGCATAACTTAGATTGATCTCCCCCCTCCCCGGCCCGCAGTGTAGACCAGGGCTTACATTTGCGCTGCTGCCTGCAGATATGGGCCCTCAGTCAGCAGCCACCAATCTCCAGCCACCCAGATCTGAAAGCAGCACAGAAATAAGGGTGGCCCCCTAAAATAACCTTGCAACACCCCCCCCCCCCCGCAACTCCCTTTTGGGTCAGAACCCCCAATATGAGAAATTTTACTGGTGTCCCCCATGAAATCTGGTCTTTTGTGTGCTCTTACCCTATACAATACAGATTTCATGGTGGGAGATCAGATTTCACAGTCCATGACACCTTTGTCATGGCCGTGAATTTGGTAGGGCCCTAGTCATGTTGGACTGTTGTAAAATTCAGTTTAAACATGTATCAGGCTAACTCACTTTAAACATGTTCTGTATGGCCCATGTAGACAGGTTCTACCACGTTTAAACAAAGTTTAGAAATCATGTTCTAGCCTATCTGCCCTATAATACTAGGTAATTAAACCACGTTTGATACTGTTTTAAAATAGTTCAGTTAACATCTCCCTTTGGGATGGGGCCTTAGGAGGAAGAGGGTCATTGGATAGAAGATGTTTCTCTACAAGTTATCAGGCTGGTGTTCATTTCCAGAACAAATTGGGGACTGATAGATATCTGAAGGAGAACAAGAGTTAAAAGGTTTGCTTTAATCTTCTCCTGAAGAAAATGGAGGCTCCACAGAACGCCCCCCCCCCCAAAAAAAAAAAAAAGTGGGGGAACTGATCCATATAGAGGCTAAGCAGCTTGCTGGAGGTCACACTGTGTCATGAACAGAAGCCAAGTCTCCTGACTCCCAGCCTGCTGCTCTAACCACTAGACAACATTACCTCCCAACATACTAAAAGGAAGATTTCAACAATAATGGTCATGAATTTAGGTGGCAAGTGAATTAAATTAAAATTTAATTACACGGAGTAAAATATATTGTAAAAGTTAATCTTATTTTAGGACTTTAAATTCAGAACTTCAGAAATTTTATTTTGTCATCTGAACACAGTAGAATCCATCAGAGATTTTAAGGTTTCTATAATCGTATCTCTTTCATGCAGTTTCCATCTTCATCGGTACCAGAAAAATTCCCTTCATTGTAGATTCCATTTTCTATCCTGTTCTATTGATTTTTCACTTTTCAAAATGGAACTTCCTTTATGCTGCACTGAATGGAAGTAGGAGCCTGATCTTTCAAACCTGACTCACACTCTTGAATTTAAGTGGATTAAAGACATGATTAAGGAATAGTCATATAAGTGAGCATTTGAAAGACTAGGCCCCAGGACCTTACGTGACAATTTCACAGTCCCCATAGATTCAACATGGTCTTTGAAAGCTAGGATTGAATTAAGGAGTTAGTTGAACCTGAATATGGCACAAAATTGCTATTCAACATTTATTATTATTATTTTGTATTATTATTTATTATTTGTTTACCATACCACCTAGGAACCATTGTCATGGACTAGGAACCCATTATGGTAGGCACTATACAAACAAAACAAAAAGATGGTCCCTGCCCTAACAAGGAACAATGAGACAATATTGGTCAGCAAGATAGGCAGTGGTCTCAGCACACCAGCAGCCTCTTGTCAATTTTTTTGTAGGCATCATGGCAAAGGAGGGTGTTAAAGGAGGGCAATGAGATAGCTTTATGGATGTTTAGGGGAGCTTCTTGCCAGCATAAGGAACAGCATGGGAGAAAGCACAAAGTACTCCTGGGTGAATCTGTGCCACCACGCATGTGCAGAATTCATGTCCCCTGCAGATTTTTTTCTCCTCAGAGCATACAATTCTGCTGGAGAGGCACTTCAGTTATGCCTTTCACCCACCAGGGGCTGCTGTGGCACCAGAACTGATTATAGCAGCCAGCAGCCGATAGGGAGTAGGAGAGGCTGCATTCCTCACAGCACCCTGCCCATGGGGCAAGGTGAGGAGGCATGGATATGGTGGGGACAAAGTGGAGCATGTGATGTGGGGGTCACATAGACTGGGATTCAGAAGGGCTGGTGTGGGCGGGACAGATTGGGGCAGGGGCTGAATGGGAGTGGGGGTGCAGGAACACATGGGGTTGGGAGGTGGCTGAGTGGAGGTGCAGGGCCACATGGGGATGGGATCAGATGTGCCTGACTGAACAGGAGAGGCTAGGAGTCAGCCAGGGTCTGCATGGGTAGACTTCCCAACTCCCTAACAATCTGTCTCACAAAAAAAAATGTTCCTTTCTATTCCCACCCACACCCAACAAGTCTCCAGGTTCATTCCTATGCTCCTTCCCAGCAATTACTTAACTCTCCCTCAGTTCCTCCATTACCCATGACTCCTCCAAGTCTTTGCACCAGAGGGGTGCAGGAAATACGTTTCTGTATTGTAGTTTAAATGAATTATTACTCAAAGTTATGCCTAGTAAGGAATCTATTTGTCAAAAAACATTTCCTGAATCTTCTCTGTTGTCTGTATTGTTACAGACATACTTGCTGACAGGTATTTTGAAATAAATTACCAAAATAATTGAAACTGACAGGATTATATTGTGCTATTTTGACAAATAAATATGCAGAATTTTGCAATATTGTGTGCAGAATTTTTAATTTTTTTGGTGCAGAGTTCCCCCCACGAGTAAAAAAGGTGTATATTTGAAAATGTAACAAGTGGTCAATGGAGGCTGACATCATGAGCCTATCAGAGATGGGAGTCTAACTTGACAATGAATGAGAGATGGTAAGTAGAGTTGAGATAGGTTATGATGAGAGGGTATTTTCCTCCAGAGAAATAATTTGGAAGGAAATTATAAATAGATGCACATTGGAACAAGATGGTATAATAATTTATGTCCCAGCACCTGCACAGAGCTCATTGTAGGACTGGTGTCTTTAAAAGTACTTAATGTTCATTATCACTGTTGGAATTCTCCATAATTAAAAAAATTATAGAGAAAAATTCGGTATAAATCTATGCTAATTCTGCATGCTTTGTAATACATTTACAAATAAAACTTGAAATATAAATTATTAACTTTTTAAAAAATTTTGAAGGTTTCAAAATAATTCCAACGCTTCAATAACACTATTATAGTTGCCAATCCAAAACAGAAAATAATATTTACAAGAAAAGCGTTGTTAAGGTGAATGAGCCATCATAGCACCTGGAATCTAGGTATCAGCCATGAACATTATATGATGTAGATCAGAATCTAGCAGACAAATTATGTTCAATAAAATTGAACAACTCTTTGTTGTACTGGGGTCTTTCAAAGGCTTCCAGTGAGATCTGACCTCAATGAAATATCCTTCGCTTAAAAAAAAAATGTCGAAAAAATTAAAACAAAATATATTTAGATAATTACTGGATAAATTTTCCATTACAGTGGCTGTAGCTGTAACTATACAAATTGATTTACTGCTAATTAATGGAATGGTGTGGCACAGCTTGCACCTTGCGCTGAAAATATACCCCTAAAGAACAATACTGCCATCACATATACTTCATGCAATCCCATTTTGCATATACCTCATTTTGTCAAAAGGGCTTCTGATTGATATGTACAAAACGGAAGAAATTTAATGTTAAGGATAAAAATCTATTACTGATATGCCCCATATAGTCTAGGTACAGGATTACAAGATATCTCTAAATACTGAGTGTGCCACAATACTTAGGTGTGATGACATATGGTAAGGATGGAGTTTTACCTTGAACATAGAATGTTATTGCTTTGTGAGTTTCAGGCAGGATGTTAATATTATTAAACATTACATAATTTTAGCATTGTTTTTGTTTTATGGAAATCATTGCATAGTGAACAGAGGCTACTTGGAGATTATTCTATGGTTGAAGAACTCAAAGGAAAGAACACTGTCCCAAAAGAGACAGAGGATAGATGAGAAACTGAAAAAGGAAACAAAATAGGTACAGATAAAGAATGATAGAAAATAGGAATTCTCCCCTCTGTCATGAAAAAGAGAACATAAATTAATTCAAATATTTATTTGGGTCACACCATATAGAAATCAGAGTTCAGGACCTGAACTTCCTGGCTAATTATGGATTATGAACACTGCAGAAACAGTGTTCTTCCTCAGCTCCTGGAGGAGAGTACCCTGTATCACTCCTGAGAGATTTCCTCTGACTGACACAGAGCTGAATTAATGGGCTCCAGAGGGAGCCGTGTTTAGCCCTCGTAAGGCCCCATCCTGCAAACATGCATGTGAGTAACTTTCCAAGTCATTTACCTGTTCTCTTGTGCCTTAATTTATGGAATACCTGCACTGAACATCCGCTATACACTTAAATAAAGAGTTGCAACATATGGCCTACCGCCCATCATGCTATGCATGAACAGAGCCCAGCTGAACCTGCTGCAAGGAAGGCAAAAAAACCCCAACTGCACCTGGCCAATATGGTGGTAAGGGAAAAATTCCTTCCCAGCTCCCTGCAATGGGGTGGCTAGCATAATGCCCACAGTAGATATAGCTAATAACCCGGCAAATTTCTGACCTAAATAGGGAGGGAGGGTGGGTGCTGCCTAGTCTGCTCCGAGTGATGAGGGGAGGGTCCAGCCCCAGGCTGACCTTTTTAAACTCCTCATTCCTAGGTGATGAGTGACCATGAGTCATCCACCAAGCTGACTCCTTTTCCAGCAGTTTTACATCTCCCCTCCTCTCCCCAAGCCAGAGAGCATTGCCTGCTTCTCCCAGCCAGCCAGACAACACCCCCCCTTGCTCAAAGTGCAGGGTGGTGATTGTCTGGCTATGCCGAAAGAATGACAGGAGTCATTAGATATGGGTTTAATCAGGCCGCAACTTTATTATTAGAGGTCTGGGACTAACCTGGCGGATAAAATGTACAGTGCAGGTGAAACCCCCACAATTAACTGGGAGGGGGAGGGCGGAGCGCTTTTACCAGCCCCCCCACCTTTCCGTTCATGTCCCTCCAACAGATTCACTGCCGGGAACCTCCAATTACAGCCAATTCTGGGGGGCGGTGTCTTCCACCAGCTTCCCCCTCCCCCTTTTCATCCAGGTCCCTCCAGCAATTCCCTTGCCGGGACCTTACCAACCACTCCCCCTTGTAGGAGGGGTTAAGGTGGACTATAATGATGTGGCGTTGGCTCCCTGCCATACCAATCAGAGGAGTCCCTAACTGTCCCCAGCTCGCTCAATTACCAAACACCTCTCCTTAATTCCTTTTCCAAGCCATTTATCCATTCTTTTGTGCCTTAATATATGGAGTACCTGCACTGAACATCTGCCACAAGGAGGCTCTAGCCATTAGCTTGGCTGCCTCCTTCCCATACCCAGACGAGTTCCCAGACATCTCCCAATGCCCTCTTTTATATCAGCCAAAAATATGGAAGCACCTGAGACTGACAAGTGTACCCCATCCTCCCAAAATAACTGTGGTGCCCCATAGAATATGCCAGGATGTGAACAGTTGGACTACCTGAATACGTAAAGGTACTCGTGTTTAAGTGTTTATAAGATTGGTACAACATTAGGCCCAGGGCACATGATGCTAGGAAAAATGAGAAAATGGGAAGAACTCTACCACACCTCCCTTTCCCCAAGACTATTATCAGATGAACATATGCCTTATTTTTATTTCTTTTAGAATTTGATTGAAAAAATTTCAGACCATTGTAAACATTTTGGAAGTCCTTGAGTCTGTTGTTTCTGCAGATGATTGAATCAATACCCACAGTCTCAACCATGCGGTATATATCACTTTGTTTTTAATATTTAACAGGTTTAATGTTATATAGTAATTTCCACCACATGTAAGAAGGCAGTGGCAATTCATATTAGAGGTTAATGTTTTTCTTATTTCACTGAAACCATGGAGAAGGCTGAGCAAAGGAGACTGAGGGAGCAGTATCACATCTGTATCTCTCAGCCTAGTTCAGGTTGAGGTTTTTCTGCATCTAAAAACTGCTTGTGCAGCTTTGCTCAATTACTAACTTCCAGAGAAATTCTAAAGTTTTAACAGATTTGCATTTGGTAGGGACATGTATTATTCTATTGTTATGTGGATCACTGACCCATGACATTTTGATGTTCATGAGTTTCCAGTCACATTTCTCCAAAACATGCAGGTTTATGACTTATATGTGATCTCTATGAGCTGGAAAGACTCAAAGCATATGGCAGATCAGATGTTAGGCTTGGGGGAAATCAAAAATTAAACTGTCTCGGAGCTGTTGAGAGGCTGCTTTGCTATATATTTTATGTGATTTGTATGTGTGTGTGTGTGTTGGGGGAGATGCCACCTAGGGAAGGGAATCTAAAAAAAAAAAAGCTTTAAAAAATGAGCTGTTTTTATTGTTGCTTTAAACTTTAAAGTCTGGTCAGCTAAAAGCAGATGTTGCAAACTAAAATGGAAACTTGCCTGAGGCCAGAAAAACTGGAGAAGGCGCTATCTAATAGTAAAAAGGAAAAATGCTTTCTGGAATCAAAATACATTATATACATAAAATGGACACTTGAACTTTTTTTCTCTTTATATTTAGACAGATTAGTGCACAATGGTTATAGTTTCCTAATTTTATTTCAGGAAAATGATTCACTATAAATTCTGACTGGATTGTAAGTAGTTTACCGTGAAATCTTTTATTTTATTCTGCACTGGCAAGGAAGGATTCCAACTATCATACTGGAATAGGAAATATGACTGAGCTTACACCTTATCTCTGGCTGCCTGCCCAGTACTTAGATGGAGGTGGACTAGAGACTGTAAATACATGGTGTGGGTTTTGGCGTAATTTCACATAATAGTTTTGATGCTCTGAGTCTGTTCCAGACAGAAGTTTCTGTGATGGTAATAACTGAGAAACATATACACATAAGTGGAAGTGTGAGTATAACCTTTACTGTGTGTTTTTATAATGACCTGATCCTGTACAGTATCTGAGGATATACTTACATTATATAAACATACTTTTAAGTCTTTGAAATAGAAAGTAAAACATTAAAGAATATTTTCAAGAAAGGGGAACCAAAAAGTTAGTTTATATATAAATAAAAAAGCAATTATGCAAATATCATAAATCAGTATTTGCTAAAATTTTCTTTTTCATCTATTTATGTATGAGAAAATACATATTTACAGTAGCTCTCTCTATAATATATTATTTCTTGGATGTCATAAAGCTTTGAACCAGTTTAAAATTTAGTCTGCTTGAGACTAATTAATTAATTTTAAGTTTATGATTTCAAAAATAAGGCTTTAATAGAGAAGCAACAACTGCAGTCTATAGGATTTTCTATGGAAAACCCCAAACTTTTGCAATTAAAAATATTTTACCTGATATCACTTCAATTTTAATAAAAGATTCAGAGGTTGATTTTCTGTTCAACCTCAGCAGCAGCAATAAATCAATCAATCCATTCCAGGATTAAATGAAAATGTTGCAGATCTTTGCACATATCTCCTGGAGATATCCTACAGATCAACCTAATGAATCTAATCCAGGGGTTCTCAAACTGCATTGCACTGTGACCCTCTTCTGACAACAAAAATTACTTCATGACCCCAGGATGGGGGACCGAAGCCTGAGCACGCCTGAGCCCCACTGCCCCTGGTGGAGGGGTCACAGCCCAAGCCTCACCGCTCTGGGCAGGGGGCCAAAGCTGAAGATCAAGGGCTTCAGCCCCAGGCAGTGGGCCTGCAACCTGAGCCCTGCCACACAGGGCTGAAGCCCTCGGAGTGTGGCTTCAGCCTTGGGTCCCAGCAAGTCTAAGCCAGCCCTGGTGACCCATTCAAAGGGGGTCATGACCCACTTTGGGGTCCCAACCCACAGTTTGAAAACCGCTGATTATCAATCAGTCTTTTTCTAGTGCAGCTATTACTGTAGTGTCTAGGAATTATTTTGCTTATGCAAACATTCAGTATAAAAATCACTGTGCTAAATTCTGCTTTCCTGAACCCCACTGTAAAAAGGGCTTGTCTACAAATGGAGTTATTCAAGAATAAGCTGTTTCTGAATAACTCTCTCTGTAGAAAAGCCCTAAATCTACTGACACCAATGGAGTTACTCCAAATTCACAGATGTATAACATTAAGCAGAATTTGGTCCTTCCTTTACTTCTCTTTCTTATTTCAGTTAGCACAATTTGTGTGTGTATATTACTCGTTTTTCTCTTCTGTGACATATTTCTAGGTAATTTCTCAGGCATTGAACTTGTGTGAAGGATTTGCAGAGAGTTTTTTGGTTTTTTTTTTACATTTTGCCCTTAAGATGTTCTGATTGATGGCCATTCCTATTTCTGGTAGAAGAGGATGCAATAACTGAGGGCCTGCTGTTGAGACAGCTTTGCCATCTGGGCCATGAGAGCTTTGCCACAGGCTCCATCAGATGAGCTCCTCTAACATACAAAGGTATTAAAAAAAAAAAAAAAAAAAGCCCCCTCCACCCCATACCTGATGACGCTCTAGATGCCCCTGAAACCACACAAGTTCTGCAGTTTCCAAGCCTGCCTATTTATCCTCAACCCCAGTAAAACCCAGAAAGGGGGAAATAACAAGCCACCATTTATCTCTGCCCACTTCATGAAGTGGGTCATCAGAGAAGGGAACAACTCCAGGCATCTCCTCCTTCCCGGAGAAGGAGCAGAGAGGAGGACATTGATGCCCAAATCTCCCGTGGCGGCGTGGGACCCGTTTTGGAGAGGATCTTCACATCCCAAGCAAGGTCTGCAACTTCCACCCTACGCCTTTCTCTACCTGACCAAAAGAGGGAGAGAGAAACAAGTTCCCTCTGCAGAGCCAGCAGTAGGAGGGGCGGGCGGAAGGAAGCAGCTCACCACCAGAAACGCCATGCCCATGCCCACGCCCACGCCCCCGCTGGCAGGAGGAGAGGCAAAGAAAACGCAGCCCTCCGTTCTTCTGCGGGGTGCCGCAATGTTAGGGGTATCCTCCTAGTCACCCCCTCCTCCCTCTCCAAAGCGAGTGATTATAAAGGTGGCACAAGGCGTGATCTCTGAACGGGATCTGCTGAGGGGAGATTCAGGCACGAGTCCCAGCAGACCCGCCCCAGCGCAGCCCAGAGCGCCCCGCAGAGCAAGACCCGGGCGGCAGCCCCCGGAGGACGATAGATTCCTGAAGCGGCGAGCTTATCAATCGATCATTCGGTCAGCTTGGCTGGTCTGTGAGCCCGAGGGGCGGGTGTGGGATCGATCGAACCTTAAGGCGCTCGCGCGCTCCGCCCTTGCCCTAGTTGACGCCATTTTGTGCGGTGGCGGGAGAAGTAGCCGGACGAGGTATGATTCGGCTCCCCTCGTGACTGGGGGTCGGGGCGGAGCCGATGGCTGCGCTGTCCGCGAGTGGCCCGAATGACATCACCAGAGTTCCGAAGGGGAGAGAGTCGAGGCTCCTTTCACCCCTCCGAGCAGCGTCATGCAAAGGCTCCTCAGCTCCCCGGGCTCTGCTCCTGGGCCTCGGGAGGGGTGGCTGCGCTTGCTGCTGTGGGGCCTGGCAGCTCTGTAGCCCAGGGGCTCTGGTGACCGCTCTGTTAAAGCACTAGGGCCCCCAGCTCCTGCAGGCAGACTAGGCTGTCGCAGTCAGCGGCAGGCATCGTTTGTGTGGGGGGTGGCGGAGCCCTGCATGGTGCGGTGTGTGAGGGTTGGCGGCCGGGGGAGGCGTGGAGTGAGTAGCCTCCTTCCCCTATGCTGCGGAGGGTTTACATCAGTGGTTCTCAAACTTTTGTACTGGTGATTAGGGTTGCCAACTTTCTACTCGTACAAAACCAAACACGCTTGCCCCACCCCAGGCCTCGCCTTTTTGTGAGGCCCTGCACCGCCCTCTCACTCACTCCATCCTCTTCGCCCTCTGTTGCTAGCTCTGCCAACTCTAACTCGCTTATTTTCACCAGGCTGGCTTGGGTTTCGGGTGTGGGAGGGGGTGAGGGCTGGCTGAGGGGGTGCAGGCTCCGGGGTGGGGCCAGAAATGAGGAGTTCAGGGTGTGGGAGGGGGCTCTGGGCTGAGGCAGGGGGTTCAGGTGTGGGAGGGGGTGAGAGCTCTGGGCTGAAGGTGTGGGTTCCGGTGTGCAGAAATGAGGGTTCAGGGTGCAGGAGGGGGCTCTGGGCTGGGGCAGTGGGTTAGGGTGCAGGGAGTGAGGACTCCAGCTGGGGATGAGGGATTTGGGGTGCAGGAGGGGGCTGCATGCTGGGGATGAGGTGTTCGGAGGGAAATAAGGACTGGGGCAAGGGGTTGGGGCGCTGTGGTGAGGGATCTGGCTGGAGGTGCAGGTTCTGGGGTGGGGCTAGGGATGAGGGGTTTGGGGTTCAGGAGAGTGCTCTGGGCTGGGACCGAGAGGTTTGGAGCGTGGGAGCGGGATCAGGGCTTGGGGCATGGGAGGGGGTCAGGGGCGCAGGCTCTGGGTGGCGCTTACCTCAAGCAGCTCCCCGAAGCAGTGGCATGCTCCCCCTCCACCTCCTATTTGGAGGTGCAGTCAGGAGTCTCTGTGCACTCACTTCCTTGTCTGCAGGCGCAGCCCCTGGCTAATGGGAGCTGCAGAGCCAGTGCTTGGGGTGGGGGCAGCATGCGGAGCCCCCTGGCTGCCCCTACACGTAGGAGCCAAAACGGGGACACACATACACATTTTATTTGGTTAGAAAGCTTTCTTTGTTCTTTGCATGTATGTATATATACAACACAACTTTGTGCAGTGTTTTACAGTGTAATGAGAATTCATGTCTGACCTTGAGCAATGCTGAAATCTACAGCCACTGTCTTTTCATTGGATAATTTATTTTTTGAAAGACCAGATGCAAATCAAAAGTAAGTTTGTTGAATGATGTACTTTACTGGTTCTCAACCTTTTCCATATCTTGACCTCATGTTGCAACAGAGAAGAGTTTTGGAATTTCCCCTTCCCCTCTAGCTGTAAATAAAAAAAAGAGAGAGAGAAGGTGTGATGCTAATGAGGGTTGTTAGTCCCAAACTGGGAACACATAATATTCTGAAATATTGGTTAAAGTACACTGAACAATGTTACTTTGTGCTTGTTTGTACTGTATACAGTATGTACTTCTAAGACCTGGACTAACAGAAGTTTTGTCTTAAATTTACTATGACTTTTTAAAGAAATGATTATTTATAGGCGAAGGAACAATCAATGTGGTACTTATAATTAATAACGTTAACATACATTTGGTGGGAAATGGTTAAGGAATACTTTTATCTCATGTACCTTTGTTACAAGCAGATATTTAGAACATGAAGAGCCAAAAAATTGGTATCTTGCACCTGCTCCATCTGTTACTGGAATTCCAACCACTCAGGAGTTACAAAAGGAATTGGAAAAAAATAACTGTCTAGGTAAAATGTTTGATATTCATTTTTAATATGAAATAGACTGGTGCTCATGTGAAGTATTATAGACATGTAATTTAGAAAAATAATAGTTCGGATTCTGAGGGATGAGCGTGCTCCTTTATTGTTCTGGTGATGCAAAGGAAGTGAAAACCAGGCACGTCCTCTCTGCTGAGCATTCAGAGCCTTTACTTTGGGGGTTTCATGGTGGTCATGCGCAGCCCCTGGTATAGAAGTGTGGAAGGTGGTAGTTTGAAGGAGAGCAGGGCATGACCAGACTCCGTTTACTTTGGATTGTGGTAAGGTGCCATAGGAAGGCGCTGTAAGAGTATGATGGCCCACACATCAGCCCAGTGTTCAAGAAATGCAAAGGTGAGGTGGTATAAAGCCACCTTTGCCCTTCTGCTCACCACGGACCCCCTCTGGTTATGCCTTCCCAACTGCCCCACTAAGGAGGCACAGCTTAGAATTTGACCTAAAGATTTACAATGAGTAATTATTTTGAATGAGTGTCCAGGGTCTCTACCAGGAGAAAATTTTCTCCTCAGATTCTGGTGTTATACGATCACAAAATAAACTTGTACAGCTCTCAGCTGCTGTGACTGATAGGTTCTTTTTTTGTTTTGTTTTTGTTTTTTGAATTGTGGTGCTAAGGCCCTTTTCTTCATATGCTTCTGTACATGAATAATCCTATTAAACTCAGCGGCACTACACATTGAATAAAGTTACGTACATTTGCAAATGTTTGTGTTTAACAAGCTTAACTGGCCTTTGTATTTTTCACTTACAAACATATGACATTGACATTAATATAGGATGGCAACAATACTGGGCCAAATTCTGCTCTTCTTACTCATTAATTATACATATACCCCAAAACCTCAGTGACTTCATTGGGAATTTTTAGTGTGCAGGGAATACGGGAGAGGGTTCATAGTCTTTAATCTTACTAACAATTTAAGGATTGCTCCATTGTATCAAAAACCCTTAGTTTACTTCTGGCTGTTATGCAAGCATTGGAATAGAAGAAACAACCAACAAAGACCTTTAAAAGCAATACTGGCAAAGATCATAGGCTGAATTGGCCTCTGTGTAAGTTGGGGGATATGAAACTCCACAAGATCCCAATCCTGGCGTTTCCTCCAAATTGTTTTGCAAGAAGGGACGGGTTGACAGAAGTGGATCTGTACTACTGAGTCATTGGGGTGATCAGAATCTGTACATACCTTGGGATATCTAGTAAAAGCCAAGGCTGTCTGTGTGGAAGCCCTGTGCATGCACACTTGTTCCCACCTGTGACTCACACCAGTCATATTACTAAATTACAGTTTGTAGATCTCCTGCAGTAGCCTGGCATCTTTCATATGTGTGTTCAGTTTTTTGCAGTGAGAAGGTAATGTCTGATTCCTCCAGAGCTGCAAGATTCTTATGTATGGGGCTTGAAAGGTCTTTGTGACCAGGGGAAATCTGTCTTCTACCTGTCATGTAGTTTTGAGTTTTCTACTCCATTTTGTTACCCTCTGTTTTATGTAGCAGAGGGTAGCAAGTAGCCCAATTTACGTCGGTTTTTGGTTGACAACATGAAGATTAGATACATCTGCATTGAAAGACAGTATATATAATAGGGTACTTAAAAGAAAATAGCACTGTCCATACGGACAATATATGTGAACTTGGTCCTATTTTATGCAGAGATTTAATGCACTGACTGAATATTATAGAGGGAATAATGTGTTGGCTTTTATAGATGAGACAGAGAGGCAGAAGTTTATACCACATTTTAAGAGGGCTGTTGAAGAACCAAATGGTAAATCATCAGTATGTGTCCATTTTGACATGACCTATAACAAGCAAGAAGTACTTAAGTTAAGTTTAGGAGAGGGAGATAAGTCATTTGCAACATGAAAGTCTGGAATTGGTTTCCTCTTTTCCCTGTTCTGACCACAATAAAGATAAAAAATGAAATCAGGGCTTGTCAACAACCTGGTAGAAATATTTCAGAAAATAAAATATTAATTAACTTTCAAAAAGATGGTGATGATGAAAGTACCAGCTCAACATTCAAAAAAGGTATGTGTTTCTAGTCAATTATCATAATTCATCAACTATCAGAATCATATTATTATTTTAGATACATTTGTCAAAGACTGAGTTTTTGATCCTTGAAATGAAAGTACTTAATAGAGCTCCAGGCACTAACGCTATTATTCTTTTGCATGTAATTAAAAACAGATATTTCCTCCTGGCAATATTTTAATACCTTAATTAAATTTGCTCTGAGCTCAACCCTTCTACAAGAAAGTTAAGCATGGAGTAGATTTTGTTATTTTAAGGAAATTACTGACTAACACAAACACCCCTAGATGAATGTAGCACTAACTTGTTTATTGCTGTATGAAATTGAAAGCCAATTGGAAGACTTGGAAAAACAGCCCTCCATGCAGCTTTATTGCTGCCTAAGAGGAGAGGTCATACATATAAACCATTCTTCTTTCATGTCCAGCTATTCCCAGTCCTCAGGTCTTTAAATTTCATTCTTTCATCTGTGCAGTAAGTGGCAATCTAGCATTAGAATCCAGTATTTGTTTTGCATGGCAGGATAGATGGGTTTAGTAGCCTGTCCATTGTGATTCAGTTCTTAAAAATCTGGCTAGAAAAGAGGACTACTTTCTAGGTAGACAAATTTCAGTTGGATCAAGCAAACTTAGACATGCTTATGAGAAGAAAAGATTTTGTTTCCTACTATTTGTATTATCAAAAAAGTGTATTCTTTGAAAATATTAGGACAATTGTAATAAAATATATGAAATCTCTTATAAAGACTTTTGAAGCTTATTTAAAACAACTAATTATACATATGCAAATATAGATTACAAAGACAGTTCTGTGATGAAGGAAGTTGACATTTATTGTAATACAATTAAAAAATATAAAAGATGAAAAAAGTTATGGAAAAATAATCATAGTATGTAGATATCTCAATATTCAGATTTTGGTGTAAATGATGTTTTTTCCACTTCTGAAGATGGAAAAGAAGTTAAAGTACAGTCATTTCCTGATGCTTCAAAGACTTTTGGCGTGGAAGGTAATTATAATTATTCTTTGTAATATTTCGGAAAAAAATATTTACTACACTCTTGATGTGATATCTGTATTAATAATGTATATTCACGCTCTCAGATGAAGAGGAATTCAGGATATGTACAATAAATGTTAAAAATATTTGGGTAAGATGAAGTAATGAGCAGATGGTGAAGGTTATGTGCAGACCACCAAATCAGGAAGAAGGAATTAACTAGGTACTCCTAAACCACAAAAGTCACAAGGGCTTATAATAATGAGGGACTCTTATTTGTACTGTGACAATTGCATACTAGGTGCTTGACAGGCAAATATATGAAGACAAGGGGGTGGGATTTTAAAAAGCTCCTTAGTGTAGTCAGTGAAACTTTTGTTCTTAAGTCACTTAAGCACTTTTGAAAATCACCTGATGTCTTTGTTCCAAAGAGTTTGCAATCTTAAAGCCTGGTTCTTTGAGGTGGTAAACGCTTTAATCTTCCATTGAAATCAACAGGAATTGAATGGTGGCTGCTGAATAACTTGTGGACATGACTCAGTACCTCAGTGGATCAGGCTTTACAAAGAAAAAGAACAGTGAAAAGGAAGCAGGAGAAAGTAGTGTGACAAAGCATTTTGATAAAATAATAAAATGTGAGCCTTGTAGATTTTATAATTTTTGTTGATTTTTTAAAAAATCAATAAACTAATATCTTTTTAAAATACTTTCAGTTTTAGATTGTGAGCTTTTCAGGGAAAGGACTGTGTCTTTCTCTGTGTGTGGACAGTGCCTGGCACACTGGTTGTTAGTAGAATACAAATCATAATTAAAAATTATATTGATAGTAGGGCCGTCAAGTGATAAAAAAAAAAATTAATCGCGATTAATTGCGCTGTTAAACAATAATGGAATACCATTTATTTAAATATTTTTGGAGGTTTTCTACATTTTCAAATATATTGATTTCAATTACAACACAGAATACAAAGTATACAGTGTTTACTTTATATTTATTTTTATTACAAATATTTACACTGTAAAAAACAAAATAGTATTTTTCAATTCACCTAATATAAATACTGTAGTGTAGTCTCTTTATCGAGAAAGTTGGACTTACAAATGTAGAATTATGTCTAAAAAATAAATGTATTAAAAAATAAAACAATGTAAAACTTTAAAGCCTACAAGTCCACCTGAAAGTGAGAACAGGCATTTGTATGGCACTGTTGTAACTGGCATCTCAAGATATTTGTGTGCCAGATGCGCTAAAGATTCATATGTCCCTTCATGCTTCAACCACCAATCCAGAGGACATACATCCATGCTGATGACAGGTTCTGCTTGATAACAGCCCTAAGCAATGCGGACTGATGCGTGTTCATTTTCATCATCTGAGTCAGATGCCACCAGCAGAAGGTTGATTTTCTTTTTTGGTGGTTTGGGTTCTGTAGTTTCTGCATCAGGGTATTGGTCTTTTAAGACTTCTGAAAGCATGCGCCACACCTCATCCATCTCAGATTTTGGAAGGCACTTCAGATTCTTAAACCTTGGGTCGAGTGCGGAAGCTCTCTTTAGAAATCTCACATTGGTACCTTCTTTGCGTTTTGTCAGATCTGCAGCGAAAGTGTTCTTAAAATGAACAATGTGCTGAGTCATCATCCGAGACTACTATAACATGAAATATATGGCAGAATGCGGGTAAAACACAGCCGGAGACATATAGTTCTCCCCCAAGGAATTCAGTCAGAAATTTAATTAACGCATTATTTTTTTAACGAGCGTCATCAGCATGGAAGCATGTCCTCTGGAATGGTGGCCGAAGCATGAAGGGGCATACGAATGTTTATCATAACTGGCATGTAAATACCTTGCAGTGCCATCTACAAAAGTCCCATGCAAATGCCTGTTCTCACTTTCTAGTGACATTGTAAATAAAAACAGGTTTCAGGGTAACAGCCGTGTTAGTCTGTATTCGCAAAAAGAAAAGGAGTACTTGTGGCACCTCAGAGACTAACCAATTTATTTGAGCATAAGCTTTCGTGAGCTACAGCTCACTTCATCGGATGCATGCCTTATTGTAAATAAGAAGTGGACAGCATTATCTCCTGTAAATGTAAACAAAGTTGTTTGTTTAACGATTGGCTGAACAAGAAGCAGGACTAAGTGGACTTGTAGGCTCTAAAGGAGGGATTCTCAAACTGGGGGGTCCTGACCCCTCAGGGGGTCGTGAGATTATTACAGGGGGCTGCAAGCTGTCAGTGCCCACATAAGCTGAGGATCCATCTGTCAGCCCTGCAGAGCTTGGTGGCCAGAGAACAGCGACTGCTGGCTGGGCACCCAGCTTTGAAGGCATTGCCACCCACAGCAGCAGTGCAGAAGTAAGGGTGGCATGGTATGGGGGGGCCATCACAGCCTGAAATATTTTCAAAGGGTGTCCCATCAAAAAAAGTTTGAGAACCCCTCCTCTAAAGTTTTGCATTGTTTTGTTTTTGGGTGAAGTTATGTAACAAAAAAAATCTACATTTGTAAGGTGAAATCTCTTTGTCGTGAAAATGCAATACAGTATTTGTATGAGGTGAACTGAAAAATACTATTGATTTTGTTTACACATTTGCACTATAAAAGTGATAAAAATAATATAAAGTGAGCAGTGTACACTTTGTATTGTATTGTAATTGAAATTAATATATTTGAAAATGTAGAAAAACAACCAAAAATATTTAATAAATTTCCATTGGTAGTCTATTGTTTAACAGTGTGATTAAAACTGTGATTAATTGCGATTACTTTTTTTGAGTTAATCGTGTGTGTTAACTGTGATTAATCGACAGCCCTAATAGATAGTTAATAGAGAATCATAAGCCTTTCTTGAAAAGTAGGATTTAAAGAGGTACTTGGAGAAGATGTTGGAAGTATGAATGGGAGTTATAGGTAAAGGGGACTTCATGGAAGAAGATGGACAGGCAAGAATAGTTGAAGGAAATAATGGGGATATTGGCTATGTAATTTGGTTAGAATTTGGTTGGATCTGAGTTACTACAGAGAATTCTTTCCTGGGTGTCTGGCTGGTGAGTCTTGCCCACATGCTCAGGGTTTAGCTGATCACCATATTTAGGGTCAGGAAGGAATTTTCCTCCAGGGCAGATTGGCAGAGGCCCTGGGGAGTTTTCACCTTTCTCTGCAGCGTGGGGCAGGGGTCACTTGCTGGAGGATTCTCTGCACCTTGAAGTCTTTAAACCACGATTTGAGGACTTCAATAGCTCAGACATAAGTGAGAGGTTTATTGCAGGACTGGGTGGATGAGATTCTGTGGCCTGCGTTGTGCAGGAGGTCAGACTAGATGATCATAATGGTCCCTTCTGACCTTAAAGTCTATGATTCTAAGTGAGGAAAAGGGTAGACCAAAAGGTGATGTTAGTAGCTGGGTCAGTAGGAGACAGTAGACAAGCAGGTGAAAAACTAAGCTATGCAGGGCCTTGAAGTAAAGACAAAACTTTAGGGTCTGTCTTCATTACAAGCCTAACCATGCATGGCTATCTGACATTATTAGGGGTTTCTGTGTTCTAATATTTATTTTTGTTTGGTTTGCGAACTTCAAAAAAGGACTAAGAAGAAATATGTGAAGAGTCAGTTTGAATCAGAAATACTGATTCTGCTATAATGGAAAAACAACATAATATAGTACGTCAGTGTTAAATCTAATGCTATTTTTACAAATGTTGACTTGCAAAATTCACACTTCACTGTGGCAAAATATAAATGTTTCAGTTATTGTATGTACTTATTGTATAAGCCTTTTGAAAATAGCAGATGGATGTAGACTTCTTTCCTGACTGCAAGAGACTTCAAATATTTCACCGGATGCTTCTGTATTTTGTGGTCCCTTATTACAGGCTCTTCCGTTTGTATAGTACATACATTTTTAATCTTAGTACTGATACAAATGCATGTTCACATGATAGGATGGCATAATACATTTTAATGTACGGCTCTGTTTTGTAGTAATTTGTGTGGCTCATAAGCCCTTTCTGTACTGTGGTGCTATGAAGGAAAGTATAACTTAAATACAATGTGGTCTTAATTCTGTAGCCTTTCTATGCACGTAACCCCCATTGAAATTACGGAGGGTTCTTCATGGAAGAATAAAGGATTGGGTTGGTGCATAAGGGCCCATGAACAGGGACACTTGTGGAAAAAAGATATAGAATAGTTGAAAGCTTCAGAAGGGCATAAAACTCAATACATAGTAAAAAGTTAAATCCTTATGTAGAGGAAACCTAGGAAAATAAATAAATGACCCATTGTGGTTGCATCAGGGAAATTTTTAAAGGCCTGTAAATTAAAAGGAAATCACATAAAACTGTACAAAAGAAATAACAGAGTTCAATATAATGTGATAGGAATGACAAATTCACTAAGCAAAGACACGAAATGAGCTATAATCAATAAAGGATGTTAAGGGGAATGCATATTCAAGTACCCCTTACAGTAACAAGTGACTAACAACTACTGCTAAACCCTCCATGACAGGTTTGTGACCTTCCCATTACCCACAAGCTGTGGAAACCTGTACAGATCCCTCCTAGTGACAAGACCATGACCTCCCCCTCCCAGCTGTCAAATCCTCCCTTATCATCCTATGCCCAATTACAAGCCTGCAACTCTCCAAAGGATGTATATACAAGATTTAGGAAAATAATTTTTAAAGGTTATTGGTAGAAAACAGTGTCAGTTTTTATAAATCTGGTTTTGTTTCTTTAGGAACCGTAGAAAAAGATTTGGGGTTTTTGAGGGCTGTTACAGAAATCCGTATCCTTTTACTTACTGTTACTGGCTTAGAAGTTTTATGTTTTAAATGTATTTTACAGTATTACTTTTGATTCCCAACAAAATCTGGGAATCAAAGGGTAAAATATTCTTTATGCTTGGTACCTCTAAAACATAGTGAAAATAGGACAATGGGATGATAATTAATCATTCATTGCCTGAGCAATTTATTCTTAGATCATGTACTCATACTTGTTTATAAAAATGATACATTTAAAATATCAATATAAAATACAGGTACTTACCTAATTCAAATATGAAACTTAAAATAAAGCTGAAGGAAATTAGCATATAGATGTATTTCACTTTTGCCATTTTTGGTTCTTTAATATTTGTTTTCTAATCCTCTGACACACTCCTAGGCTAAACATTTTCAAAAATGGGTGCCTAAAATTAGGCTTCTCAAGTCCATATTTAGGCAACTAAGTGACCAGACTTCAAAAGCACTGAGGTGTCAGTGGATCTAATGATATAAGTGAAAGCTCCTGGATGCTGAGCTCTTTTACAGGCAGGTTGTTACATAACCTTAGGTACCCATTTTTTAAATTCTTGGCCCTTATTTTCCTAAACACTCAATCAGCATTACATACTCTTCTTTACTCGGTCTTTGATTACTCTTACATATTGATTGATGTTTCCTTTTCTTGTTTGGTGTTTTCCTTCAACTAGTTCTCAGAATAAAAACAATATTGAAACAACTAAACCTGTTGTTTTTGTTGTTTGAAAATATACAATAACAGAACTGTATATACTAATCAGAGTTGAGCAAAAGTATTTAAAATTTCTGTTAGTTTTAAGAGACTGTATTTGAACCCCACATATGTATTTTTTAATTGGACAGTACTATGCGTTCTTGCACTTTTGCCCTCTTTTGGCTTTTCTGGGCAACCTCCCCTCTTTTGTGTGTGTGTGTGCTTGTGTTTTGTGGAGAAAAGTAAAGAAGCATAAAGCTACATATACAGAATAAAGAAAACAGCATGACATTCATTTATGTTTATGTATTTTAAAAAAATAAATGTGAAGTAGAGGTTTTGAAACCTTGTTTTTAAAAAATGTTAATCAGTTTAATGCTTTTGAATCTGAAATGTACACTCTCTCCCCCCCCCCCCCCCCCCCCCCCCCCCCCCCGAGCAGGCATGGACAGGCAGTGAATACTCTACTTCACTCTGCTGTACATGTTTTGTGGAGTAAAAGAGAGTTTCAGTCTTTCTTCAGAGGGACCACCTCTAAGGATTATTCTGTTTTCCTTTTAGTTCTTAGTCTCTGCCAATACATTCCTAAAAGTTACTGTTGTGGGGGTTTTGTAAAGTGGACTCCTGTCCACAAGGAGTTGAACTGAAACCATCAAATCATTTGAGTTACATTTTGGAAACTGCCTGACATGTTTGTAACAGTGGAAATTCTTTATTTAGGTTTTAATAAAGCAGCTTTTATTTTCAGTTAAAAGAAAAGAAAGATACGTTTTACGTTCTTAACTGAATGGTTTGAATATGATCTTAAGCTGCTCAGTTTAGAAATATTTTCAAGGAATTCCCATATTTTAACTACATACAGTCCAAGGCTTTGGATGATGTAAGTAAAGAATATTTCTTAATTATGTCTGCAGATAGTATTTAATATATTAAATATGTTAAATAAATTGAAGTACCATTTTGTTATTTACAAGTGTTACTAGATAAATTGTTAGTGAGGTACAGAGTATTGCAGCAGTACACATTTCAGGAGCAGGTAAGCAGAATAGTAATGCAGCGCATCTAGAAAAAGATCCAGGATTAAATTTCTTTATCCATTTTGAATATAATATTCTAGTAAATTGTGATTTCCAGAGTAGTTTCACATGTGGACTCATAAGAATGTTTTTTCCCAGAACAAATATCAAATTTTGAAATTAAAATTTGGGAAGTCAATAACACAGTTATGTCTCAGGGAAGACAGTCTTTTAGAAAATACTTTCTTATCCTACATCTAGGGTTCTTCATCATTTAGGGAGTCTTGAGGATTTTCCAATTTTTCCTTGCTTTTATTCTCCAAACCTCAAGACCCTAAATTGAAACAACTCATAGAATATAAGAGTTGGAAGGGACCTCAGGAGGTCATCTAGTCCAACCCCCTGCTCAAAGCAGGACCAATCCTCAACTAAATCATCCCAGCCAGGGCTTTTCAGCAGAGGAAGACACTATAACAGGTTTTGCAGTCTTGTGGTTAAAATGAGCAGAGGGGTTTGCATTGGAGATTTAGGTCCCAATTCAGTGAGCATTTTAAGCATATGCTATAAGATGGATTGGAGTCTTAGGGGATAGCCATGCAGAACTCCTATCCATTAGTTAAAATTTTCTTCAGAGCCGCTGATAAGATTGTTTTGCCTCTGCAGACACTAATCTTACATTTAAACTCGCTGCATGTGAACCTTTAAAATGGGGATTGGTATTCTTTTTACATTTGCAATCTCTTTCCCCTGTTTTTTTTCTCCTGTTGAAGTGCATGTCTATTTTATCCATACCAGTTAGATGGCCCGTTGCTCAGTAAGAAACCCTTGTTAATTAATACTGAGTCTAATGAGTATCTACAAGATATATTACACAATTTTTTTCTTATAACTTTCATGAAAATCAGCCTTGCTTGTGGCCATACTTTGCCATTATTCTGCATACAGTACTTCCATTGAATTGAAATCAGTGGAAGGTTGCATAAAAACCATTAGTTCTTCTTTGAGTACTGTCTCTGGGTGCTCCACTTAAGGTGTCGGTGCATCCTGGTGCTGTTGACTGGAGATTTTTGGTTGCAGTGTTCGGTCAGGATGTGTGTGCAAAGAAGCTGTCTCGCGGCGCCATTGGAGTCTTGTCTAACGTGCACAGCCTCACCCCTTCAGTTCCTTCTCAACAGTCCTCAGCTGAAGACTGAACTTGGGGCAGTGTGTCAACTTCTTCCCCTGTAGATAAAAAAAAAAAAAAGAGAAAAACTAGTTAGATACCTTAGATAAGTTAGTTTATAGTTCATAATAGTTCGTTCAAAAAAATTTTGTTTTCCTGTTTCCTTGCTCCTTTTCAGAGCACTTTCTGAAGAATGCCTGGTTCCCCCAGGCTTTAAAAGATGCGGCTCCTGCAGCGAAGCGATGTTGAGATCGAACAGACGCTCGCTGTGTGTGAGATGTCCTGGTGAATTGCACATACCCCAAAAGTGTGTTCGCTGCAACAACCTGAAGATGAGAGCAACTGGGACCTTTGCCTCAAGATGATCTTAATGGAGAAATCCTGACTACCAAGCCCAGAAACGGGCCACCAAAAGCCCCTCTCTAAAGGCTTTCTGACCAGGTCAGAACTGACAGAGCACGGCTCGATCCTTTAAAGAAAAGAGGTAGCGAGTGTCAACCTCTCTGCAGAGGGAACCACATAAAAAGGAATGGTCCTCTGCGAGATTGTTACCTTTGGTGCCGATCACCAGCTTGAGTCGATCAGCTCTCGAGTCAGCACCTCCTCCATGGCACCAACTATGTCAGCACGGGAATCGGCACCAGTACCGATCATGCTGCCACCTCTGGCACTGACAACGAACTCGGGACCACCAACTTCGTTGGCACCACCACTTCCAGCAGCACCAACTGATATAACCACAATGGGACCCCCGGTACTGATAAAGGTGAGCCAAAAGGCGCTTGCACGCTATTCAGCTCCTACAAAAATCACATCATCGGAACCCTCGGCACCACCACCATTGCTAAGTTTCCTGTAACCCGCATGGCTGCACAGCAGCCTATTAAGCGCCGCGTAGGTGCTCAGGGAACTCGCCCACCCGGGAACTGCCATGGCCAGGAGAGGGGTGTCCTTCCTCCAGCCCCAACCCAGCCCCAGAACTGCCACGGCCGGGGGACAGGAGCCCTTCCCCCAGCCCGAACCCAACCTGGGCCTGCCGCAGTTGGGAGAGGGGCACCTATTCTGTAGCCCAGCCCCGGAACTGCCGCAGTGGGGAGAGGCGCCTTTCCCCCCCAGCCCAGGTGCTCCTGTGGGGGGAGAGAGCTGGGGGGAGTCCTCTTTCCCTGCTGTAGCCCCAGGGCAGCCTGCACCCCAAACCCCTCATCCCCAGTCCCACCCCAGAGCCCACACCCCCAGCCTGAGCCCTCACAGCCCTGCACCCTAACCCTCTTCCCCAGCCCTGAGCCCCTTCCCACACTCTGAACCCCTCGGCCCCACCCCCACCACATGAATTTTGTTATGTGCACCAATATGGAAGTGGTGTGTGTCACATCACCTCCATATTGGTGCACATAACAAAATTCATTCTGTACATGTGTGGGAAAAATTAGAGGGAACACTGCTCCATCAGCACCAAAGCAATTCCTCACCCAGAGGGATAGCTCTGTCTTTGGTACCCCTGTCACCAGTTCTTCTCGGCCCCGACAGATCTCCCCCATGAAGCATCACTACACAGCCCGTGTCTCCCATGGCACCGTCGGCACCAAGTGACAGGGCAGATGATGATCAGGAGAAAGGGGTCTTCTCACCACAGCACTCCTCTCCTACTCACTGCAGACCAATTGGAGGAACACTTATGGTGGCTTTTGACCCTCAACAGCCCACTCACCCATGGTATGGACAACCCTGGATGTGTTCCCCATGCAGTGGCTGCCATGGGACCAATGGGCAGCATATAGAACCCACTATGCCAGAACCTCATTGCCACCCAAAGGCGAACTTAGGTCTCCTCCACTATCCCCAGTGATTGCAACATCCATTGCCCCAGAGGATATAGCAGAGGAACTCGAGGAAGAAACAGGTAAAGAAAATCTATCACCAACTCACAGCTCTTCTTCATTTCCTGATGAGGCTGTTACGCCACCTCCACCTACAAAGGTGGATGATTTTAAACAGTTTCAAGAACTGTTTAAGAGAATTGCGCTGAGCCAGGACATACCCACTGGAAGAAGTCTAAGAAAATCAGCATAAATTGCTTGACATTTTGCAAACCTCGTCGTCAAAAATTGCACTCCCAGTAAATGACGCCTTTCTGGAACCTACCGAAGCGGTGTGGCAGATGCCAGCCACCATTCTGTCTGCATGCAAAAGGGCCAATTGAAAATATGTGCCAGCCAAAGGAATGGACTTCCTCTTTTCCCATCTGCGCCCAAACTCACTGGTAGTTGATGCAGCAAACCATTGATCCAAACAGCCTCACTCTAAATTCTCACCTCTCAATAAGGACCATAAAAGACTGGACCTCTTAGGAAGGAAGGTCTACACATTGTCCACTTTGCAATTTATGGTCACTAACTACAGCGCCCTCCTGGCAAAGTATGACCACGACAACTATGGGAAGCTGTTCGAGTTCACAAATGATCCTCCAAAGGACAAACAAACACAATTCAAGACCCTACTAACTGAAGGATAATTGGTGTCCATGACTGCCTTACAGGCTTCCCTGGACGTTGCTGATAGAACAGTGTGTGCCACAGCAGTTGTAATGTGCAGAGCCCCTTGGCTCCTGTCTTCTGGTATCCCAAAAGAACTACAGCTCAAGGTGGAAGACCTCTACTTTGACAAAGAAAAACTATTCTCGTCTAAGATTGATGAGGTGCTACACTTCATGAAAGACTCACGTGCAGTACTCTGTAGGCTGGGCTTTTGTATACCGCTTGCTAAAAGAAAGCAACCTTGCTAAAAGTTACCAACCTTATCACCATTTTAGGGACACACCATTTAATTGTCAGAATCCCAGACCTTATGAAACCAACAGATAGAGAAACAGACCACAAAAACCTCAACCATCACAACCCTAACCAGTGGTGTCACAACCACCGCCTTATAAACAGCAATTTTGAATTGTTGGTTGAGGGTTGGAATGACCTCAAGACAGCGCCACTTTGCCCATTTGGCCATTGCCTGAGATCTTTTTAGCAAGCATAGAAGTCCACCACGAAGGACCGTTGGGTCCTAGAGATCATAAAATTGGGCTCTACCATCCCCTTTATTTCTTGCCTACCTACCCAACCTCTTCCCCATCCCTCTTCAGGGACCCTTCTCATGAGCACCTCTTAAGGCAGGAAGTAAGTCATCTACTGCAACTAGGTGCCGTGGAACCAGGACCTATGCAATACAAGGGAAGGGCTTCTATTCCCACTATTTTTTGACCCAAAAGGAAAAACTCTACAAGTTAATCTGTTCCCAGAAATTCAAGATGGTCACATTAAGCACAATAATTCCAGTGCTGGAACAGGAGGACTGGTTTTCATCCCTCAACCTACAAGACACATATTTCCCCATTACCGTACACTCAGCACACAGACAGTTCCTCTGCTTTACAGTAGGACATGAGCACTACTAATACAGGGTGCTCCCATTCAGCCTGTCCACTGCTCCAACCCCCTTGCGGTCATTGCCGTGCACCTGCATAAGCAAGAGATCATGTTTTTCCTTTTTCTAGACAACTGCCTCCTATAAGGCCCCACTCCGATAGCGCTGACAGAAATCACCCAATGGACTACTGCCCTCTTCCAAACACTAGGGCTGCAATTAAACATACAAAAATCGACGTTGATGCGCATGCAACAGCTAGACTTAATTGGAGAACACCTTGATTCAGTTCAAACTAGAGCGTCTCTACTACAGAACAGATTTCTGTAGATGATAAAAATCTCATAGAGATAGTTTACACCACTCCACGAATCACAGCAAGAAGCTGTCCACAGCTGCTAGGAAATATGGCAGCCACCACATTCGTGGTAAAGCATGCCAGACTACACATGCGCTGTCTCCAAGGCTGGCTGAGTTCAATATACAAACCCATCAAACACAGCCTGAACAAGACCTTAACACCACCTCCCAGAGTCCTAGAATCCCTTCAGTGGTGGACAAAGCAGGAGAATCTCTGCTCAGTGATCCCCTTTTATCAAGAACCTCCCTCAGTAATTATCACAACAGACGCCTCACTGATATCTTGGGGTGCACTCCTGGATCATCCTACAATCCAAGGCAGATGGTCAGCAGTAGAGATACATCTCCATATCAACTTACTAGAACTGAGAGCAGTACGGAACACCAGCCTCCATTTCCTTCAGCTCATAAAGAAGATGACAGTACGGGTGATACATGCAATATTGCATGTATGTTCTACATCAGTCGACAAAGGGAGAGTGCAATTCCATTCCCTCTGTACTGAAGCCATAAAACTATGCAACTGGTGCATTCATCACCACAGTGACATCTCAGCCTCCTACCTTCCCAGATGTCAAAATAGCACAGTGGACACGCTAAGCAGATAGTTCTCCCAAGAACACAAATGGGAAATAAATCTCAAAGTCCTACAACATATATTCCAATGATGGGGTTTTTCCACCATCAACTTATTTGCAACATCACCAGATCACAAATGTTCACTGTTCTGTTTGAGAGCGGGATTAGGCCCTTGATCCTTAGGGGATGCCTTCCTCACATGGAACACAGTGCTCCTGTATACATTCCCACCAATTCCACTAATTCCCAGAGTCCTACACAATATTCAGAACGACAATACCAAAATCCTACTGATAGCCCCGAAGTGGCCCAGACAGTCCTGGTATCCTTACCTGATGCGCATGACAGTTTGTGCTACATGAACTCTCCTGTTGAGATCCGATCTCCTCTCACACGCCAACGGTCAAATCATCCAAACCGAGAATCTCCATCTGAAAGCGTTGCTCCTTCATGGTTCCAGCAACGTGAATTATATTATTTGGAGCAAGTCCAACACATGGTATTAAACAGCAGACATACATCCACACTGAGTACTTATCTACAAAAATGGAAAATATTCTCCATATGGAGTCAGAACAAACAATTCACTCCCACCACTACACCACTATCACTAGTGCTAGAATATCTCTTAGAGCTAAAGAACTCCAGACTGTCCACAAGCTCTAAAGTACATATCGCAGCGATCACCACTTCCCATCATGAAATCAGTTGGATTCTCGGTATTTGCACACCTGACCACCAAGGAGTTTCTCACTGGCATACAGAATCTCTACCTAGAAGAATGCCAACCCATGCCCACTTGGGATCTAAACCTAGTTCTCAAAGGCCTAACTAGACCACCCTTTGAACCGCTGGCCACTTATTCCTTGCAGTATTTGTCAATGAAGGTGGAATTCTTTGAGGCTATCACCTCCGCAAGATGAGTAAGTGAGTTAGGTGTACTAATGGCCAATCCACCATATGCTGTCTTCTTTAAAGACAAGATCACGTTGCGACCTCACCCAAATTCCTCCCCAAAATAGCATCATCCTTCCATATCAACCAATCTATTAATCTCCCCACATTCTATCCCAGAACACACGGAAGCACGTAGGAGGCCATATTACACACTCTAGACCAGGGATAGGCAAACTATGGCCCGCGGCGGATCCGGCCCACGACCTGCACCACATGGCTCAGCTGTGCTCTGGGCAGGGTGCTTAGTTGGGGGCTGGACCACGTGGTTCGGCCCTGCTCCAGGGCACTGGCTCGGGGGCCACACCAGGCGGCTCGGCCCCGCTCCGGCCGGGGCGCGGGCTCGGGCTCGGCCCCGCTCCGGCCGGGGCGCGGGCTCGGGGGCCGCACCATGCGGCTCCTAGAACTCGCAGTATGGCCCCGCTCTGGTTCCTACGCCTTCCAATGGGAGCTGCAGGGGTGGTGACTGCAGATGGGGCAGCGTGCAGAGCTGCCTTGATGCTTCTCCGTATAGGAGCCAGAGAAGGGACATGCCACTGCTTCCGGGAGCCACTCGAGGTAAGTACCACTCAGAGCCTGCACCCTCTGAGCCTCTCCCCAGGCCCCAACCCTCTGCCAAGCCCTGATCCCCCTCCCACTCTCCAAACCCCTCAGTCCCAGCCTGGAGCACCCTCCTGCACCCCAAACCTCTCATCTCCAGCTCCACCTCAGAGCCCACACCCCCAGATGGAATCTGCACCCCTTCCCGCACCCCTGCCCCAGCCCTGATCCCCCTCCCGCCCTCCAAACCCCTTGGTCCCTGCCTAGAGCACCCTCCTACACCCCAAACCTCTCATCTCCAGCCCCACCCCAGAGCCCGCACCCCAACCGCAATTTTTTGAGCATTCATGGCCCACCATAAAATTTCTATCCCCCAATGTGGCTCTCGGGCCAAAAAGTTTGCCCAACCCTGCTCTAGACATTCGAGCAATAGCATTTTACCTGGATAGAACAAAGTCTTTCCTCAAATCTGTGAGGCTCTTCATCTGGACAACAGAATGATCTGAGGGCTCAGCTATATCTGTGCAAAGACTATCTAAGTGGATCTCAAGCTGCATTTGCTTATGTTATCAAACAAATAAGGAAGCCACAAAGGAGATCAGATCCCATTCTACTCGCTCCATGACAGCATCCATAGCTTTCCTGAACAACGTACCAATCGCAGATATCTGCAAAGCTGCTACATGGGCCTCAGAACATACATTCTTTAAACACTACGCAATTACACAAGACTCCCGAGCTGATGTCATACTAGGCCTAATGGTCCTTTCCTCCAATATGCATGTAACTCCAAAGTCCCACCAGCCATAGGGGTCACTGCTCTACAAACACCTGAAGTGGAACACTCACAGGGACAGCACTTGAAGAAGAAGAAGAGAAGGTTACTCAACTTGTGCAGTAACTGAGGTTCTTCGAGATGTGTCCCCCTGTGGGTGCTCCACTACCCATCCTCCTCCCCTCTACTTTGGAGTCCTATACAAGGACTCTGTGGTAGAGAAGGAACTGAAGGGGTTGGGCTGTGCACATGCTGGACGAGACTCCAGTGGCCGCAAGGCAGCTTCTACACATGCACATCCGGACCAAACACTGCTACTGAAAATCTCCGATCAACAGTGCTGGGACACACTGACACCTGAAGTGGAACACTCACGGGGACACACATCTCCAAGAACCTCAGTTACTGCTCAAGGTGAATAACCCTCTCTCTTTATGATTTAAGTAGTTCATGAATTTGGCTTAGTACTTTTAATCATGAAATGATTTAATTATAAAATAATATAGTTCATTTAGCCTCATATATAATAATAGTCATTGCAATTAACTGTATATTATAGAAATATTATGTTGAACTACAGAATATAGTTACTTGTTTTTTTATCAACTGGCCGAGCTTGTAAGGCCTGATTCATCTTGATGACATTTTTCTGATTTGGATGTAATTTGATAACTCCTGAACATTTTATCTGATCAATTCTAAATTTTCAGGGCATATCATAGGCATCCATGGGCAGAACCCTCTTAATTTTGGTGACGGTCAGAAAACTAGAAGCGGAAAATGGGGGACACACAATGCTCCTGGCATCCGATTAGCGATTTTTGATTAGCTAGCACCTTCTACTATCTCTCTAATTGTCTATAGATCAAAGAACTATTCATTTTAGTTCTGCCCATCCTCCTAATACAATTTTAAAATGCTGACACCCTGAAAGAAAAAGAAAAGGAGAATAAGAATGATGGAGGGGAAGGGGACATGGGGAGGCATGGGAGAAAGGATGGAATGGTGATACATGCAGAATCCCAGGCATGGAGGGTGGGGTAAAATGAGGGACCCTGGAATGGGGGGTGCACAAAGAGCCGTTGGGGTGGGAGAAATGGGGGGCGCACAGAATCCCTGGTGGGAGGGGAATGTGGGGGAATGAGTAATGGGAGACTGAGGGTGCACACAGTGCTCATAGTGAGAAATGGGGGCAGGCATCTCTGGTAGGGAAGAGAATTGGGGGCACACAGAGGCCACGGCAAGAAGGAGGGGATGGGGAGGTTCAGCGAGTCACTAAAATAGAGGGGGATGGGAGGATGGCATGCAGGTAGCTTGTGTGGGAGGATGTAGGGTTACAAGAGTTCCTGGTGAATGTAATGAGCTTGTTCTACGGAAGCAACAAAGTGTGCAACTCCCTAGTATAAAAATAGCAAACAAGTTTTCCAACACTAATTTTCAGCAGCAAAAAGGTAACTGTTTTCCTTGATTCAAGTAAACTTAATGAGTCTGCTGAGAAACTTTCTTTTAATATTTTAAATTAATATGTGCCTAAATAGGGAACTATGTTCACTTATTTTCTTTTTATCGTATTTGTCTCCATACAAGTTGTTTAAAACTCAGAATTCTGTTAATGTGGTCTTTTTACCAGTATAGGCATTAATAGATACAGAAATGATAAAAAGACTACAGGAATGTCTTTGAAATTTTTATAACAGCAAAATTAATACAACTTTATAATGAGCCTCTCTTTGCTAATAGTTGAACACTGACAGTGGTCTATTTGTACAGCAGTAATTTGAGTCTAGAGACTGGCATTTCTGTGTTTGTGACTACAGTACTTCACTACATCATAGTTATAGGTCTATGGTATCTCTTTAATGAATATTTCAATGGCAGCGAGAAATAGAAAAAGACATTCTTTATTCTTTTGCTATTATTTAAAGTTAAAGTTCTCCTCTAATACAAAGTATCTAATCTTTAGAAAAACCATGGTGTGTCATACCAGCAGTCATTCACTGGTACATATATCAATTTAATAATCCTTCCTGTGTAATTTTTTTCCTTCACAGTTCTGTCAGAATGTATGAATAGATACATTTGAATAGCTTCATTATATTTACTGCTTTCTAATTCTTTCCTAGATTCTTTACACAGATAGGAACTTTGTGATTTGTGCTCCGACTGGTTCTGGAAAAACTGTAATGTTCGAACTAGCTATTACAAGGTTACTAATGGAAGTGCCGATGCCTTGGTTAAATATTAAAATTGTCTATAGTGAGTATTATGCTAATTTTAAACAGTTAGTTATTAACTAGTAGCAATGATAGAAAATTATTTCAACTTTTACATTTTGTTATGTACACTTACTGGTTACATTTAGTAAGCTTGAACTTACCCTTAGTTGTCATCACGTATTTATGTCTACACTACCTGCCGGATTGGCGGGCTACAATCGATCCAGCGGGGATCGATTTATCGCGTCTAGTCTAGATGCGATAAATAGACTCCTGTACTCCAGTGCCATGAGAGGCGCAGGCAGAGTCAACAGGGGAGCGGCAGCAGTCAACTCACCGTAGTGAAGACACCGCAGTGAGTAGATCTAAGTACGTTGACTTCAGCTACATTATTCACGTAGCTGAAGTTGCGTAACTTAGATCGATCCCCCCCAGTGTAGACCAGGGCTAAGTGAGGCCTACTTCAGAAAACTTATGTATTGGGGTTGTTGTTATAATCATGTATTTGTATTACCATGGCAACTATTATTATTATTCTTTGTATTGCATAAGTGAGATTGGGAATTTATTGCATAAGTGAGATTGGGAATTTATTAGGCTCTGCATATACACATAGTAAAAGACTGTCCCTGCCCTGAAGAGCTTATAGTCTGAACAGACAGAGGCACTGGGAATGCTTTGCTCAGTGCTGCAACCAGGAATAGAACCAAGGTCTTCTGAATCCTAGTCCATTGGTCTGTCCACTGGACCACGAAACTGCCTTCCCATTAACCATTTCTTCTTATCTAATCTATAGGACAAAGCAGGCAAAGTTAAGAGTTATTTGCATTGATTTAATTATAACAAAAATAAAATATAATTAGTATATTTGATGGTAGTGACATCTCTAGATCTGTCATTCTGTTTTTCTTTTTGGAGAAAGGAATTTTGTATCTTCATGTAGATGAAATGAGACTGGTGATTTTTTCCCCTACCCTTGATTTGTCCACATTGTAAAGCCACATGCAGTTTGGTACAGTTCAACATATTTTGGTAGTCTTATCTTAAATCAGGGGTCGGCAACCTATGGCACACGTGCAAAGACAGAACGCAAGCCGATTTTTAATGGCACGCTGCTGCCTGCTGGGTTCCAGCCGCCAGCCCTGCTCAGCCTGCTGCAGAACCCAGGCCAGCAGCAGGCTGAGCAGGACTGGGGCCAGGACCCCGGCAGGCAGCAGCGTGCCATTAAAAATCCTGCACGCCCTGACCCGCTCTTCTCCCCCCTGCCTCTGCCGCAGGGAGTGGCAGGGGGGAGAAGCTTGGTCCTGCTGGCTACTACTGCAAGGCAGGCAAGGTCCCCCCTCCCCCGCCTCTTCCCCCAGTATGCTGGATTCCTGCCTCTCCTCCTCTCCCTCCCTGCCGCCGATCAGCTGATGGCCCTTGCGAGGGAGGGGGAGAAGCCGAGCTGCAGTGCACTCACTGCTTCGGGGAGGAGGCGGAGAAGAGGTGGGGATGGGACTTTGGAGAAGGGGGGTGGAATCAGGGCATATCCCCTCCAGCCCCCTGCCGTGAGCCGCTCTGGGCAGGGGGCTGGGAGCACCCCCATGATCCTAGCCCATGCCCCCAGCCCTCTTCCCTGACTCCGGCACCCCCCCACCCCATGTCCTGACTCTTGCACCCCCCACATTCCCACCCCCACCCTGAGCACCAAACGGGAGCTCGTGCACACCCCCCCCCCACATTCCCACCTGCACCCCTTGCACCACATGGGAGCTTCCCAGCTAAGCACTCCACACCCAAACCTCCTGCCCCAACCTTGAGTCCCCTCCCTCATTCTAGCTCTTGACCAGGCCCTACACCCCAACCCCCAGCCTACTCCTTCACCCCCAGCCCTGTGCTCAGTGCACTCCCACCCTCAGCTCAGTGCAGAGAGAGAGGAAGAGAATGGGCTAGAACCAGGGAGAAGGTAGGTACCCACTCTATGTGGGCAGGGCCAGGATCCCAGATCAGCAGCGGGCTAAGCCGCTTAGCCCACTGCTGGTCTGGGGTCCCGGCCGCTGGCCCTGCTCAGCCCGCTGCTGGTCTGGGGTTCTGGCTGCCAGCCCCTTGCCAGCCAGGGTCCTGGCCGCAGGCCCCACTCAGCCTGCTGCTGGCCTGGATGAACAGAACCCCAGGCTGGCAGCGGGCTGAGCTGGCCAGCGGCGTAAGATCAGCATTTTAATTTAATTTTAAATGAAGCTTCTTAAACATTTTGAAAACCTTGTTTACTTTACATATGACAATAGTTATATAATATATAGACTTATAGAGAGAGAGCGTCTAAAAAATGTTAAAATGTATTACTGGCACGCGAAACCTTAAATTAAAGTGAATAAATGAAGACTCGGCACACCACTTCTGAAAGGTTGCCGACCCCTGTCTTAAATGGTCAACTTTGCATTTACAAAGGTTACTAGCTTAGCTGGGTGAGGTAATATCTTTTATTGGACCAGTTTCTGTTGGTGAGAGAGATAAGCTTTCTAACTTACACAGAGCTCTTCTTCAGATTTAAGAGCTCTGTGTAATCTTGAAAGCTGCCTCTGTCACCCAAGGAAGATGGTCCAATAAAAGATATTATCTCACCCACCTTCATTCTCTAATATCTTGGAACCAACAAAGCTGCAACAACACTGCATACCACAAATGTAGTACTTTTTTAGATGTGTGTATTACAGTTCCTTACTGTCAGTAGATGGAGACAGCTCACTTGAAGTTTAGAGTTATGATACTGTTCTTTATCAAAGGACCTTTCCTTGTCACAATCAGTGCAAAGTGGATTTAAACTGTGGAGAAGGGAGTTCTCTGCTGGTGGAGATAGTTCTATTGCCTTCTGCACCGTGGCATAAGGAGAGAGAGAGTGGACATGTCAGGGGCATAAGATCTGCGAGAGAGTTGTTCCCCTCTACTTCAACTGAGGATGCCTCTGGGTCTGGGTGGCTGAGGACTAGGGGGCCACTGGTAGCTCCTTCCCCCTCCCTCCCATTTCCCACCCCCTAAACTTGGGAAGGATGGAGAAACTGCACCTCAAAATTGTTCCTGGTAACCCATGATTTTCCTGGGTTTATTTTTGCTTGTGGCTTAACCAGAATTCTGTGGTAGTGATTTCCTAGCAATGCAGACTACTGACATGCTGACCACTGAGTCAGGAAATTGATTTATCTGAACAGCTTTACTCTTGGTACTTGCTTCACCCCGTTCCCCCTCTCCTGCCTTGCCAGTTGATGTATATTGTTGTGGTTGCTTTTTTCCAACTGGACTCTGACTACCTAGCCTAGAATGCAGTCACAGCAGGACAGACTTTATTACTCCTGCTTCAATGTCATTGGTGGATCACTTCTTTCACTGGTTAAAGATGAGACACAGCATTTTCTATATGAGCTACCCATCCCGATAGGCTCATATCTGTTGCTACTTGTATGTCAGTGTGGGAATCAGGGACCTTTCTTTTTTGATATTTTAGAAATGAGCCGCCACCTAGGGAAGGTATGGTTTGTGTTGGCATAGTCAGGAAAAACTGTCAGTGTTGCAGAACACTAATTGTATGAATCTGTGCTGGATGATGACTTCAGGGCTTGCTTCCCTACACCCCCATGATTGCAAATAGCTCTGTACTGAGTCTAGATGGAATCCTACAGGAAACTGACTCTAACTCTGGAGTTTGTGGATCATGTTTTCTATTATGAAGACTTCCTATGTGTGTATTAAAGAGTAGCCCAGAAAAATCAAGCTCTGATTTGGAGTGAGGTTGTCTTTTGTATATTAATCTATTATGTGGCTGCTAGGAGTGCTTTTCCTGTGTTTTCTTGTGTTTGTGTGAGAGTCTGGTTCTGTCAACAGGGTGTTTGTTCTCCTGTGGGAGTCAGAAAACAACCAAGGATTATGAGAGGGCACTAGGCATTTTGGTATAGAGAGGTGTGTTCAGAGGGATGTTCAAGTCTTTTGTCTCTCTTTTGGGCAGGGAAGAGCTCTGGCCCAGAGATCAGAACTGGTCTAGGCAGACGAGAGTAGTGCCATCATTAAATCAATGGGTAAATTTTAATATATATGTTAATTAAGTTCTTCTGGTTTTAGCTTTGCTCAAGAATTTTTTCCCAAAACTCATGCATTTAGCAGCTTAAGGAATACATTCAATGTTTTGTTTTAAAATCCTTTACTTTTCTCAGTGTAATCCCTCAATTTTGTATTCTTTTTAGTGGCTCCAATAAAAGCTCTCTGCAGTCAGCGTTTTAATGATTGGAAAGATAAATTTGGACCTATAGGGCTCAGCTGTAAAGAACTGACAGGAGACACAGTGATGGATGATTTATTTGAAATACAACATGCTCACATTATTATGACCACACCAGTAGGTTTCATATATAACTTGCTATTTGTTTCATTGATTTTTTTCTAAACCAAAAATCTGAAGAAAAATGTATTGTAGAAATAATTTGCTGCATGTAGTCTAGCTAATGTATGTATGCTTCCAGGGCTTCCCCTCGTTTTATAGAGATTGGAAACTTTCAGTAAATTGTAAGGTCGTTTCGCTTGCCTGTAAACTGCCATGCATACTTTAGTGCTATATTTGTCCTGGGGGAATTCTGTGCCACTGCGCATGTGCAAAATTTGTGTCCCCCACAGATTTCTTTGTTTCCCCGCAGAAAAATGACTTTCTGACAGGGAACCAAAGGGAAGCCACAAGAGCAGTCATGCGACTCTCCCCAGCAGTATGTTTCGGGTGCCCAGGGCAGCCAGCAGAGAGGTAGATCACTGTGGGGCAGGAGGCAGGAATGGGGAAGACCTGGCTGGTGACTCCTATCCTGCACTGGGCTCAGCTGCTAGTCTGGGCTGGGCTGGGGAGGATGGGACTTCCTCTTCCCCTGCATGGTATCCGGGGCCGGGTCAGACCCACCCCCAGATTCCTCCCCCGGCTGCAGGAAGCTCTGCAAACTCCCCATCCCGCTTCCTGCAACCATCGCTCCTCAGCTGCAGGGGAAGGAATCCCTGTTCAGGTAGCTGCTCCCCCATCCACCCAACCCCCGTGCATCTAGAACCTCTCATACCCAGAACTTCCCACCAACCCGCTCCCCCCAGCCCTGATTAGCCTCACTCCTCCTGCACCTGGACCACCTCCACACTGAGACCCATCCAGACCCCTCCCCGCTGAACCCTAGCCACCTTCACTTGGACCCCCTGCAGAGTCCCATTATCATTGCACCCAAAAAACCCCAACAAGCCCCTATGCATCCAGATCCCCTCCATAACTAGATTCCCCACTGAGCTTCCCACACCCAGATTTCCCCACACAGAACCCTCTCAACCCACACCTGGATCCCCCCACACTAAGCCCCTCCACACTTGAATCCTGCCTTGGTGAGCTTGCCTGCCCACAACTGATGCACCTGGCATGGAGGGACAGGGCCCTGTGGTATTTCTGGGGAAGGCCTGGTCCTTGCACTGTGTCAAGGTTGGGTGCAGCCTCACCACTGAGTCTGTGTCTGGGTGGAGGGAGCTGCACGGTGATCTTCCACCTCTGTGCAGCCAGTGGCCTGTGCTCCCCAGTGCCATGCTGGAGTCTCCACGTTTATTTGACAAATGAAATTTGCAGAATTTTAAAATATTGTGCACAGAATTTAAATTTTTTGGTACAGAATGCCCTCAGGAGTACTATATAAACAATAATTAGTAATAAAATAATTATGTGTCAGATGCAACATATATAGCATTAGCTCATCAGAACTTTACTGATTTTTTTTTTTTATCATAAGAATTTGGTCATGTTTATGGTCTGTCTCTGCTACTACTTCTGGAATCTGTTTTTCATCATTTCTTCTGCCTCTTCCCACCCCCCCACCCCCCATCTCTTCCCCAGGAAAAATGGGATAGCATGACTAGAAAATGGAGAGACAACTCTTTAGTCCAATTGGTACGACTGTTCCTCATTGATGAGGTACTGATTTTTATAGTCTGTTTGTACCTGAGGAAAAAGAAAACTTTTAGGAAGTATAACAAAGTTATATATTTATTTTAACACATTTGTGGGTTAGAATGCAAAAAGTAAGCAATGTTATTTCACAGATGTCTTTAATTATTTTAATAGGTACATGTTGTGAAAGATGAAAGCCGTGGTGCAACACTTGAGGTTGTAGTCAGTCGGATGAAGACTATACAGTCTTCCCTTTCGCGTATCTCAGAGAATCCTGACATGCTTACTCCCATGAGATTTGTGGCTGTTTCTGCAACAATCCCAAATGCTGAGGATGTAAGGGTTACATTTTAATTACTTTTTCAAAATATTTTTAAAATACTTGTTTCTTTGACATCAGTTGTAAAAGCAGAGGTCCTTTAGACTATTCACTTCATTTGAGAATCCTGAGGAACTTCATTTGAGAAACGTAAATAAAGAAAAGTGATGTAAAGCTGTAAAATCAGCTTGACATGAATTTTAAAATAAAGTTGTCATTTCTGGGTTGTCAGCTGAAGGCTGCTGTCTTGATGAACACAGATATAACTTTTGGCCCCAACAATATGGAAATATCAACCAAAAATTGAAAAAGTACTTCAGTTTTATATTTTTAATAAAAATTTTAAGGGTGAAAACACAAGTCACAAAAGCTTAGGGACAGATTTTGATTTCAATAGTACTAGTGTAATTTGGAACAGAATTTGGTCTGCTCATTAGTGAAGAAATTATTTTCAAGTGTATTAATTAGTTTAGACGTGGCAAAAAGGATTTAACATGTAAACTCTCTTTGTCAATGTCATAGGGCATGTGGGGCAGTAAAAATAGTTGCTTCCCAGTTCTTTATTATGTATGTTCCCTAGTTTGAAGAGAGCATGTATAGTAACAGAGGCATTATTTTCAAGCATCATTTTAACTTGTTTCCTTGTTCTTTAAAGATTGCAGAATGGCTTTCAGATGGTATGAGACCTGCTGTATGTCTGAAAATAGATGAAAGTCATCGACCTGTGAAGCTTCGCAAAATAGTTCTTGGATTTCCCTGCAGTAGCAACCAAACAGAATTCAAATTTGACTTAACACTTAACTACAAAATAGCTAGTGTTATACAAACATACTCTGAACAAAAACCAACCCTTGTGGTATAATATGTTTTTCTCTTAATGCTTTTGAAATTCTTGGTTTTCTTCTTAGTACAATTAATACAAAAAAGGTATTTTCTTATTTATAGTTTTGTGCCACAAGAAAAGGAGTACAGCAGGCTGCTTCAGTTCTTGCAAAAGATGCTAAATTTATTATGACTATGGAACAGAAACAAAGGTATATTTATATTTCTTGTAGTTGCTAACCATAGAAATGTAGGGCTGGAAGTTCGATAGGTCATCTAGTTCAGTCCTTGCACTGTGGCAGGGCTAAGTATTATCTAGACCATCCCTGACAGGTGTTTGTCTAACCTGTTCCTAAAAACCTCCAGAAACAAAGATTCCACACCCTCCCTAGATAATATAGTTCAGTGCTAAACTATCCTTATAGTTTAGGAAGTTTTTCCTAAATGTCTATCCTAAATCTCCCTTGCTGCAATTTAAGCCCATTATTTATTTTCCTGTCCCCTGTGAATATAGAGAACAATATATCACTGCCTTCTTCATAGTAACCTTGTACATACATGAAGACTGTTAGGACCCTAGTCGGTCTTCTCCAGACTAAACAAACCCATTTTTTTCAGTTTGTCCTCATAGGTCATGTTTTCTAGATTTTTAATATTTTTTTTTGTTGCTTTACTCTGGACTTTCTCCAGTTTGTCCATACTTTTCCTGAAGTATGGTGCCCAGAAATGGACAGAGGACTCCAGCTGAGGCCTTATCAGAGCTGAGTAGAGTGGAAAATTACTTGTCTTGCTTACACCACTCCTGATAGTACATCTGTGACAAAGTGTTTGGCAGCAGCAGCTGTACCAGAATTCTGATTGCTGGATCTCCAATTATATCACCCTGGAGTAAACTTGAGGGGCAAATATTTGCCTAATTGATAGACTAGGATGGGCTGAGGAGAGCCCCAAAGGCTAATTATCTTAGCCCAGTAGGTAGAAAAGGCACAGACATGAAATGCTCAGGGAAGAAGAAAGAGGCTGATAGGCTTTTGAGAGCCAGAAGAGATCTCTCAAGGGGAAGATATCTTCTGTCTCCCCAAACTTGGCTGAGTGAGTTAAGGGCTGTATGCTTGTAAATGTAGAGCTGCACAAGTTTGTAAAGGTGGTGGGGAGAACACTGTAAATAAATTGCACAAGTTGTTTGAACAGAATGTCTCTGAGAAGTTTGCATCTACAGAGGAGAAAGGAGCAGGATGCTACCGTGTCACAACATCCCAGAATGATGTTTGCTTATTTTTTGCAACAGTATTACATTGTTGACTCATATTTACTTGGTGATCCATTATAGCCCCCAGACCCTTTTCTGCAGTAGTCCTTCCTAGGCAGTCATTTCCCATTTTGTATTTGTGCAACTGATTATTCCTTCCTAAGTGGAGTACTTTACATTTGTCTTTATTGAATTTCATCCTATTTATTTCAGACTTTTTCTCCAGTTTGTCAAGATCATTTTGAATTCTAATCCTGTTCTCCAAAGCACTTGCAACCCCTCCCAGCTTGGTATCATCCACAGACTTTGTAAGTGGACTGTCTATGCTATTCTCCAATCCATTTATGAAGATACTGAATAGAACGGGACTCAGGGCAGATCCCTTTAGGACACCACTCGATGTGCCCTTCCAGGCTTGACTATGAACCATTGATAACTACTCTGAGTACAGTTTTCCAACCAGCTGTACAGGTTGGAAGTAGTAGGTTAATCTAGGCTATAGTTTCCTAGTTTGCTTATGAGAAGATCTTGTGAGATAGAATCAAAAGCCTTACTAAAGTCAAGATATATCACTTGTACTGCTTTCCCCCCTTCCACAAGGCTTGTTTCCCTATCCGAGAAGGATATTAGGTTGGTTTGACATGTTTTTTCTGACAAAGCCATGTTGACTCTTACTTACCACCTTATTCTAGGTGGTTACAAATGGATTGTTTGATTATTTGCTCCATTATGTTTCTGGGTACCAAAGTTAATATAATTCTGGTCTATAATTCCGTTTGTCCTTATTCCCCTTTTTATAGATAGGTACTATATTTGACTTTTTCCAGCCCTCTGTGATCTCTCCCATCCTCCACTAGTTCTCAAAGATCGATAACGGTTCAGAGATCTCTTCAGACAGTTCCTTAAGTATTCTAGGATGTATTTCATCAGACCTTGCTAACTCGAAGATATCTAACTTGTCCAAGGCCTTGTGTCAACAAAACTCTGTAGTGTAGACAAGTTATGCCGACGATCAAAAACTACTGTAATTACATCTCTTTTGCGTGTTCACACAACGCTTCTTCTGTTGGCGGAGCACGTCTATAGTTCGTGCTCTAGCATTGACAGTGAGAGCAGTATGCCATGGGTAGCTATCCCACTGTGCTACTCGCCATCTTCTGCAGCTAGAAGTTTTGGGAAGGTCAAGTGAATCACAGTCCAAGTTCCCTCTAAGCTGTGCGGCTGCACAGCAGGCTATGAAGAGCTGCGCAGGCGGGGAGAGGCGCCTCTCCCATGGCCCCAGCCCCGGAGCTGCTGCAGCCAGGGAGGGGCACCTCTTTCCCAGCCCTGGAGCTGCTGTGGCCGGGGGAAGGTGCCTCTCTCCTGGCCCTGGGTTGCTGCAGCGAGAGAGGACTGGGGGGAGTCCTATCTTCCCGTTGCAGCCCAGGGGCAGCCTGCACCCCAAACCCTTCATCCCTGGCCCCACCCCAGAGCCTGCACCCCAGCCAGAGTCGGAACCCCCCCGGCACCCCAACCCTCTGCCCCAGACCTGAGCCTCTTCCCCCACCCTGAACCCCTCATCCCTGGCCGCACCCCAGAGCCCTCAACCCCCAGCCAGCGCTCTCACCCCCCCACCCCAACCCTATGCCCCAGCCCTGAGCCCCTTCCTACACCCCAAACCCCTCAGCTCCACCCCCACCCCACATCACCTCCATATAGGTGCACATAACAAAATTCATTCCGCACGTGGATGTAAAACATTAGAGGGAACATTGTTCACAGTGCATTATGGGTACGAACTTAACATCCCATGATGCAGTTTTTTCTGTCCCATCATTCCATGGGCTTTTGACTGCGTTTTGTGCCATTTTTCAGCTGCTACTGTTTACTGTGTGCATGTCATGTCTGCCTGAAAGGGTGGATCCTGCACTGCTCTCGACTTTTGTGGTCACTGTAATGAACACTTTGCGGCTAGTCATGCCGTATATCATGATCTCCCAGTCTGAACAGGAATCCTAGGTGCCTGATCTTCTGTGTGCCGTGGAAAGAAACAATATCAGATTACTTTTGGCATTCAAATGTAGCAGTAGTAAAAATAGGAGCAGCTGCGCACGGTGGACTGTCACTTTTGGACTCGGGGAAACAAGCACTGAATTGTGGGATTGCATCGTTATGCGGGTCTGGGATGACAAGCAGCCACTGTAGAACTTTCAGATACAGAAAGGCATCTTCCTGGAACTGTGCATGGAATTTGCCCCAGCACTGCGGTGCAAGGACACCCAAATGAGAGCTGCCCTTTTGATGTAGAAGTGTGTGGTGATCGCTGTGTGGAAGCTGGCAACTCCAGACTGCTACTGGTCACTCACAGATCAGTTTGGAGTTGGGAAGTCAACTGCTGGGGCTGCATTAACGCAAGTGTGCAGAGCCATTAATCCCTGCTATGAAGGACTGTGGGACTCTTGGAAATGTGCATGAAATAGTGGATGGCTTTTGCGGCACTGGGATTCCGTAACTGCAACGAGGTGATAAATGGCACAGATATCCCAATTTTGGCCCCAAACCATCTTGCAATGGAGTACATCAATAGAAATGGGTACTTCTCTATGGTATTGCAAGTGCTTGTAGATCACTGTGGTCATTTCATTGACATCAGTGCTGGGTGGTCAAGGAAGGTGCATGACGCATGCATCTTCAGGACTGTACAGCAAGCTGCAAGCAGGGACTTTCTTTCCAGACCAGAAGATTCCAACGGGGGATGTTGAAATCCCCATAGTGATCCTGGAAGACCCAACGTACCCCCTACTCCCATGTCTCATGAAGCCTTACACAGAAAATCTGAGCAGCAGCAAGGAGCACTTCAACAATAGGCAGAATGATTGTTGAATGTGTGTTTGGGAGATTAAAATCTTGCTGGCACTGCCTTTATTGCCGGTTAGACCTAAATGAGGAAAATATTCCCATGGGCATAGCAGCCTGCTGTGCGCTGCATAGTATTTGTGAGGTTAATGGGGAAAAATTCCCCCCAGAATGGAGTGCAGAGGCAGATTGTTTGGTGGCTGATTTTGAGCAGCCAGGTATCAGGGCTATAAGCGGGACACAATGGTGGGGGTGGGTGGGTATTCGAATCAGGGAGGCTTTCAGGCTCCATTTTGACAATGAGCACTAGTAATGTGACTTTCTATAAAGCAGTCTGCCATGCTTTGTTAATTTCCCACCTTGCAAGAAAATTTTGATAATTGCTTCCTGACCATGATTTGTAGTCTGCAAATGTTACAGTTGCCACTGTGTATTAATTCTAGCAGCAACCATTGTGTGTAGGAGACAAATAAAGATTGATTATCTTTCAGAGGGTATGTTTTTATTAAATATCAATTAACAACACACACAAAACATTTGGTTGAAAGGGAGATAACAGTGAAAGGCAGTCTCATAGCTGTTTGTAACTCCAGCTATCATTTTGGAACCCATCTGAAGGGATGGAGTGAATGGGGTACTGCAACAGGCTGGGAAGATGCAAGGAATGTGTGGGAGAAGTTTGGGGTGGGCATGGAAAGCAGTTCTGTATGGGCTGCACGGAGGGACGAGCAAACGTGTATTAGGCCTGTAGTACAAATAGTCCAACATCTCTGTATGCACCTCCATCACTTTTGTCAACTACTCCTGACCCATTAAAATTTACTCCTGACTCTCCTCCTTCTCCTGTCTCTCTATTTTATAATTTTCATTTACTGGCTCTTTCCATGCCCTGTGTTCTGTTTTTCTGCATCTGAGGATTGGAGCATCTCTTGAAATAAAACAGGAATATTTTGTCAGCAGAGGAAGCATTGTAATGCGTATGGTTTTGTCGATGAAAGCTGACTTTCGTCAACCAAATTCTGTTGTGTAGACAAGGCCTTTGTAATTCTTAACTTGTTCTTTCCCTATTTTAGCCTCAGATCCTACCCCATTTACACTGATGTGCACTATGTTAGGTGTCGATGTCTGCTAAACTTTTTGGTGAAAACTAAAACAAAAAAGGCATTTAACACTTTGCTGCATTTTTTGTTATTGTCTTTTCCTCCTTGTTCAGTAATGGGCCTAACCTGTCCTTGATCTTTCTTTTGCTTCTAATGTATTTGTAAAATGTTTTCTTGTTACTCTTTATGTCCCTAGCTAGTTTAATCTCTTGTTGTGCCTTGGCCTTTCTAATTTTCTCTCTACATGCTTGTGCGTTGTTTTTTTATATTCATCCTTTGTAATTTGACCTAATTCCACTTTTTGAATTTCAGATCATTGAAGATCTCATGGTTAAGCCACAGTTGTGTCTTATCATATGTTTCTTATGCATTGGGATAGTTTGCTCTTGTGCTGTTATTAGTTCCTCTTAAAAAAACTGCCAACTCTCCTGAACTTTTTCCCCCTTGGACTTGCTTCTCATGGGATCTTACCTACCAATTCTCCGAGTTTGCTAAAATCTGCCTTTTTGAAGTCCATTATCTTTATTCTTCTGTTTTCCCTCCTACCATTTCTTAGAATCATGAACTCTGTCTTTTCTTGATCACTTTATCCCAAGCTGCCTTCTACCTTCAAATTCTAAACCAGTTCCTCTCTGTTTGTCAGAATCAAATCTAGAATAGCCTCGCCCCAGTCACTTTCTCCACCTTCTGTAATAAAAAGTTGTCTCCAGTGCATTCCAAAACTTGTTGAATAATCTGTGTCCTGCTGCATTATTTTCCCAACAGATGCCTGGGTAGATGAAGTCTCCCATCACCACCAAGTGCTGTGCTTTGGATAATTTTGTTCGTTTTTAAAAAAGCCTCATCCACCTCTTCTTCCTGGTTAGGAATTCTATTGTAGATCCCTACTGTGACATCACCCTTGTTTTTTACCCCTTTTATCCTTACCCAGAGACTTTCAGCAGGTCTGCGTCCCACTTCTACTTCTACCTCAGCCTCAGTGCAAGTGTGTACATTTTTTATATACAACAGCTCCTCCCTTTTTTTTCCCTGTCTGTCCTTCCTGAACACATTGAAACCTTGTTTTCCAGTATTCCAGTCATGTGAATTATCTCACCAAGTCTTTGTGATGCCAGTTATGTCAGAATTGTGATTATTCACTATTATTTCTAGGTTTTCTTGTTTATTTCCCATACTTATGTTAGTATTCAGACATCTAGAAGGGAAATCTATTCCCTCTTGTCTGTCCTTTGTCCCTGCTATAATAAAAACATACATGTATTCTGGTCATTCTATGGGGCATGTGAAGAGGGTTGGTTCAATACAATTTCTAGTAGAGAGGTATCTATATCTCAAAATCATTATTGCAATTGGCCCCCTTGCTGGGAAATTTCACTAGTGGCCAGGGACTGAATGGACCATGCAGACTGGATTGTGGAATTTCTCGCCACTAGAATGATCTCTCCAGAATAGTGCTGAGATACATTTATAGGACTGTGTAATCCAACTTGCATTTCTGTTAACTGAGCTATACTTATTTCCTCTAAGTAAAGGAATCTCCTCTTGAAGGATGTCTTTTGGGTACGTTTCATGAACATTAAATGCATTTAATATTTTAAATTACCTGTTTTTTAAAGAATAAAAACATTAATTTCCAGTGAGCATTCAAAGACTTACACATATGAATAGTCCCGTTGGATATGGTTTTGTTGAACTTATCACAGATACCCGTGCTTAATTTAAGATACTGTAAGTCTTTGTGGGATCAAGTCCTTAGTAAACACAGTCTTAACGTCTGTTAGTGATTATTTATTTCACCAGGTAGCTATATCAAAGCTAAATTTTCATTTGTACAACTCCTGTTAGGAATAATAGGAGCTGTGTGTCTTGTTCAATCGCAAATGTATTCATTAGAGACCAATTCAAGAAGGATGCTTAAGAACGAGTTTAATTCCCATTTTAAATCAATGGGATTTAAGCACATGCTTAAATGTTTTCTGTAAAATTGATGGACATTTGCACATACTTAAGTGCTTTCCTGAATTGAGGCCTACATGTATATTTTTAAGACAGTACTTACATTAAAGTTTATTTGAAGGCTGTTTTTTTAAAACAGATTTCAAATTGATCTTGAGATAATAATTATGATACAATTCTGTGGTCAGAATTTCAGACACTATTAAGCAACTATTAGTAGCCTTCCTCTATTTTAATGTCTGAGAAGTTCTTGAAACTCTGAGCCCAGTCATTATTATTATTATTATTATTACTATTAATCAGTCAAAACTCTTCATTGAAATCAGAGTAGTTTGAAGACGTGAATAGAAACTTTGCTTGAGAAAGTACTCCAAGGTTGTGCCCATAAATGTTTCTTCCCCAAGTCCAAATTCATCAATATTCAAAGAATATTGACATGAATAACCCAACATTTATGAACAGGCTTACAATGCATTGTGTTTTTACTGTGGGAAAATAATCAAATCCAAATTCTTCAATAACTTATTCGGGGCCAGATGCTCCTCTTCACTTACGCTGATGTAGTGGAGAGAAACCTGCACACAGTAAGTGAGGTGCAAAAGAAGAGTCGCTCTTTAGCATTCTCTTTCTTTCCCCAAACCTATGGAAGCCATATTAGAGAACTACTGTGATGTTGGGACTCATAGTGAACTCTCATGAGGTTGGTTAGGAGGCGATCTGATCTGGTGGAGCTGATGGGTAACTACTCATTGTGGCATGCTCTCCTCCCAGATTGATGGAAACATTCCTTACAAATCTGTAGTTGCTTTAATGCGACCCATTAGAAGCCCCATAAACTCATGTTGCTGCTGAGGGTGATTGTCATACAAAAGGCAGGGATCAGTGAATGAGGGACAGTGGCTTCAAAGAACAGTGTGAAGGGGCAGTTGCTTGTGATTGGTTCCTTGGCAGATACGCAGTTTGGAGGTTACTCTCCATGCTTTCTCCATGGCTCTCTTCATAGAGTTTCTGGCACTCCCTGTCATCCTCTTGTAGATTTTATCATGGGAGGGTGCAATAATGAAATTTCGGTTTTGCCTATAAGGAGGGTTATCGTGTGGCAACCTGGGGTGTAAATGTACAGTGCACTTGCCTGCTGTGTACTAAATTGTATGTGGATCTGTTGCTGTGCACTAAAACTTCCATAGTGCTCTTAAGACTTACTGCTGTTTGAATCAGCAGTAAGTGAAAGTGCTCTACAGAACTTTCACTATGTGGTAGTAGGATCCACACGGTCAGTTAGTGCATGGAATGCTGAAGTGCTGTAGATTTACAACCCAGGTTCCTGGGTATTAATTATTTATCTAGACATACAGACATTACTCAAACAATGGGAGATTTGCCTGAGTTTGGATTACAGGATTTAGTCCTCTGAAAACAAATAGATTTTTGTTTCAAGTATCCAAAAGGTAATTATAAGTGAGAAAATTAATTAAAAATTATGCAATATACATTGACAGTGACCTTTTAGTATTCTAAAATGTAAATATGAAATAGGAATGTATTGAAAAACACAAGAATATGACAGAAATAAGGACAAATGAATTTAAACAGAAGAATAAATCTTATAAACTCTTAATGAGTGTAACTGCTGGAATCAACGTTTGTCATTATGCAGAGTTCTTCATAGGATATCGTTGTGCTTTTTTTAAAACACGTTGGTATGTCTTCATGTTGTATATAAATAAGTAAAAATGCTTTATAATTTTGGTTTAAAAACTACTTATTGTTTTTGTCTCTTTTATGTAGATTACAAAAGTATGCAAAGTCAACAAAAGATACCAAAGTGAGAGGTAAGTACAACAATGCTAATTTTTGCCAACATGAATTAATAATATTTGCTTGACGAAAGGTGGTAAAGGCAATGGATATAATATTTCTTTTTCAGATCTTTTAATGTGTGGTGTGGCTTATCATCATGCTGGTATGGAGATATCTGATAGAAAAATAATTGAAGGAGCTTTTACTATGGGAGACTTACCAGTACTTTGTAAGTAAACTTAAACTTTTGAAAATCAAAATGTTGTTACTATATTTTTTCTTTTTAAAATAGTGAGATTAATATTTGGAAAAAGTAAATGTTATGATTCTTTCACTTCTTTTTATGTCTTGAAATCCATGATGATAGAGCAGAGGGGGGCAAACTATGGCCCAAGGGCCACATTTGGCCCCACAGGACCGTCCTACCCAGCCCTTGAGCTCCCGGTCGGGGAGGCTAGCCCTTGGCCCCTCCACTGCTCTCCCCCCTCCCACGCAGCCATGCCGCCGTGCAGGGAGCTCGGCTTGCACCCGCCCACCTCCCAGGCTTTCCAATAAGCCAGTCCTGCTGCTCTGAGCGGCATGGTAAGGTGGCGGGGAGCGGGGCGGGGCTGGGGTGTTACATAAGGGGCAGGAGGTCCCAGGGGGCGGTCAGGGGACAAGGAGCAGGGGGGTTGGATGGGTCAGGGGTTCTGGGAGGGGGCGGTCAGGGGATGGGGAACAGGGGGGGTTGGATGGCATGGCAGTCCTGGGGGCCTGTTGGGGGTGGGGGTGTGGATAGGGGGTGGGGAAGTCAGGGAGCAGGGGGGTGGGTCCCCAGGGGGCAGTTAAGGGTGTGGGTTGCGGGAGGGGGCGGTCAGGGGACAAGGAGCAGGAGGGGTTGGATGGGTCGGGGGTTCTGAGGGGGGCAGTCAGGAGGTGGGAAGTGGGAGGGGGTGGATGGGGCGGGGGCCAGGCTGTTTGGGGAGGCACAGCCTTCCCTACCCAGCTCTCCATACAGTTTCGCACCCCAATGTGGCCCTTGGGCCAAAAAGTTTGCTCACCCCTGTGATAGAGAGTATGGTTCTGCAGCCTGTATACGAGTAGGTCAATTTGCTTCAATAAGTATTTAGGACATTTTAAGTGCTACTACAATATAAATGATACTAATACTCACATGAGGCTGCATGACTGGCTCTGTAATTTAGGGTTTGATCCTGCATTCTTCTTGCATTCATAACTCCCATTAACTTCAGTTTTTCTTTTCCCTTCAAAAATAAATTCTGTTCAGAATATTACTTCTTCATTGAGGAAGAGTAATACCAGTTGAAAATGGAAAGCCAACTCTTTAGTTCTAATCATGTTATCCTATTCTTCTTAAAGAAAATGGACTAAACATGTGAAAAATATTATCTAAATATGACAAATTCTTCAAGTAAATCAATACACTTGTGGTTTACTCAGGGGTGAAAGTAACTTAAAGGACTTACTGGTACCCAGGGCCACCAGGCTCCTGGGCAAGGTGTGGGTTGGGGGCAGCTTTGGGCCCCGGAAGGGGTGGGGCCTCGGGCGGAAAGGGCAGGGCTGGGGCAAGATTCCCCCAGCCAGCCCTTCAGTGCTGCTTGGCCTGCGCTGTCCGGGGCTCTGGTGGTGATTTAAAGGGCCTGGGGCTCTGGCCACTGCCGTGGTAGTGGCTGGAAGCCCTTGGCCCTTTAGATCGCTGCTGGAACCCCGGGGCTCTTTAAATCACCGGTCCTGGAGAAGCTGCCCCTTTTCTTCCCCCTCTCCCATCAGTAGCCCTGCTGGTATGGTGCTTAAAGCGCTGCCATGGCAGCACTTTAACGTCAGCTGTGTACCGGCCCATACTGGCAGCCACTTTCTTACCGGTACGCTGTACCGGCTTACTTTCACCTCTGGATTTACTAATATGTCTTTTGTGTTTGACGCTGTCACAACTGTGTGATAGGTGGCCAGACCTAGTAGTCGGACCCTAAAGTCCACAGTTACAAGACAGGAGTCAAGAATTAGTTGAGTTGGGATGCTGGGAGATCAGAATCAGGAGACAAACTAGAGATCAGAACACAAGTCGGGAACTAGAGTCAGGTTGGGTCAGGATACCAGATGTAAGGATCCGTGGACTAGAACCTAGGTCTGCAGACCTTGGGATAGCTGACATTCTCAGAGTACCACGGGGAAGGCTTGCAGAGCCACGTCCAGGGAGCATTGTGGAGAGTAGACATTGCCGGAAGTACCTCCCAAAGGATCCAGAGTCCAGGGACCCTGCAGCCCTCTGATTGATGAAGCGCACTATTTAACCCAGGCAGGTGCCCCAGGAAGTTGTCTGGGCAACCACACAGACTTCTGGCCTGCTGCAACTCCAGACTTCACCTCATCTTCTGGTCTCTGATTCTAGCCTGACCCTGACTCTTGCTTATTGAACCGAGCTCTAGTGATTCCTCTGATCCCTGTTCATTGACTTCCATCCTTGACATGTGAACCCCAACCCAGTTGTGATTGCTAGGCGAGACTGCCTACAGCCTGGTCCCTTACACCAGGGAGTCAGGAGCAGGAGACAAAATGGAGATCAGGAACCACCAGTCAGGTACCAGGAGTCAAGCAGGTCAGAATGCCAGGAGATCAAGCTGGGCAGGCAAGCCGGAGTAGGTAGTGGAACAAGACAAGGGGGTGAAGCCTTGTTTTTCAGAGGGTTTCCTGTTGCTGTCTTAAGTAGGGCCAGTGGACCAAATAGCCACTTGGGGACTCCACAGATCAGACCTTAGGGGCAGAATCTCACCATTGGGCGTGGGCTTCGTTGTTCTCTTGTCGGCTGTTGCCAGATTACTACCATGTGGAGGGTTGGAGCCTGGTTGCTCGTATTCAGAGTGGATTAAGCTTTTGTGGTGCCTGGGGCCCTGAGCCAGAGCAGTCCGCCCCCACCCCTGCACTTCTGCTGGGGAAATGGAGTTGGGGTGCAGGGGCTTGCCCCGCTCTGCCTGCCTGACATTCCTGCCGGGGAGTGGGGTTGGAGCATGGGGACTTCCCCTGCTCCCTGGCAGGAGCACCAGACCAGCGGAAAGGGGCAATTCTCTGCACCCTGACTCCGCTTCCCAGCAGGAGCGTGGGGACCCCCATTTTTCCAGGGTCCCCCTACTGGTCCATTGGCTAATCCTCCACTGCTCTTATGAACCTTGTGGGCCTGAAGTTTGAGACTGGTGGGTCATGAAAAATACATTATTGTGAGAATAATTATTTTAGTACTATAGATGTGCATGTCACTTTACAGGCAAATTAGAAGACCCGAAAACTGTCTTTAAGTGTACCAGTCACTACAAAACAGGATGAAGTCATGGCTATATTCAAACAGTTCCTGAACTATTTGTATTGAATGATTAGCAATTACTTCAGTGTGAGTTTTGGAGCATGAGGAATGAAAGATTGGACCCTGATTTACCTATAAATGTTAACAAATATTTAAATACAAATACGTTGGATATATTTAGTTTTTAAGGGAGCATTTGACAATACAGAAATCATGATCAGATATACTGCAATAATGTATATGAATGTGTATACAGATTATGGGCCAATCCTATGAGTTCTTCAGTGCCCTTTCCTCCCATTGACTTCATTAGAATTGAGAGTGCTTAGGACCTGACAGAATTGGGCCATATATTTGCTGCTTTATTAAAATCTTGCTAGTATACCAAATACTGTTTGTTATTAAATTAATATGCTTTAATCTGATTCAGTTACTACTAGTACCTTAGCTATGGGAGTAAATTTACCTGCACATCTGGTAATTATAAAATCTACAATGCACTATGTTGGAGGAATGTTTCAAGAGTACAGTGAAACAGATATTCTGCAAATGATTGGGAGAGCAGGGAGGCCTCAAGTAAGTTAACTGTGTATTTTATATTAATGCTTTCTAAATCTGGATTAGTAAAAGCTACAGTATGCACTTGACGAGTAAAAAAAAAAAACAACAAAAAACCAACCCCCACAATTTAAGGGATAGCATTTGCTTTTTAAAGATTTATTGGTAAGTGAATTATTGAGTTAAAATAATACTGAACAAAGAGAACTGTGTGACACTGTAGACAGATCAGTGATCTCCATTGATCTATGTGCAACTGTAGTCCAAAAAGCAAACAAGATGTTGGATTGCATAAGAAATGGAAAGTTGAATAATATGGCAAATATTATAATACCTTTTATATAAATCGTGCAGCTTCATCTGGAATAGTGTGTGCAGTACTGAGAAGGATATTGCATATTATTTAAATAGAACTAAAAGTTTTTGAAAATTATCTAGATTATTTGTGTTTTATGCTAAAAATCACACGGGTCATATTGTGTCTCCCTAAACCACTGGTTTTCAACCTGTGTTCTGCAGAATGCCAATTTCCAAAGGGATCCACACCTCCATTAGAAACTTTTAAGAGATCTGCAAATTAAAAAAGGTTGAAAACCACTGCCCTAGACTGTTTCTAAATGGATTAAATAATGTTTTATTGTAGAATGTTACACGTTAGCAGACATTCCTGTACCTATGATGGTATGATCTCATTCTACCAGAGCTGTGGCAGCCTCTTTTGCTTGCCTTAAGCAAGTCCCTGTTACTGAAATTTCCAGTGCTGCAACGTGGAGTTCGAGTGCTTGCTCATGTCCATTCCAATGTAGGTAGTTCTGTGCTTGCCCTGAGCACCGCCACTGGAAAATTTTCCCTCGGTGGTATCCATCAGGTCAGCTCTGCTGCCCCCTGGAGTCGCATGCTCCTAGCACCAGTATAAAGGGTCCTGCCAGGACCCGCAGCCCTCTCAGTTCCTTCTTACTGCCTCTGACGGTCGCTGGAACTACCTTATCCTTGCAATCTGCAAGTACACCCTCTGTGGACTTTTTCAACCCTATATTGTATATAGTTATGTCTTGTTGTTAGTAGTTAAGTTTCTGTTTTTAGATAGATTAGCGGAGTTAGTCTCTGCCTGGTGCCAGGGCATGCCTCAGTCTCCAGGTTTTAAGTCTTGTGCCTCGTGCCACAAGCCTATGCATGTGAGTGACACCCATTCCAGTTGCCTTAAGTGCCTGAGGGAAGCTCACATACAAGAGCGTTGTAAGATCTGTAAAGACTTCAGGCCCTACACTGAAAAGGATAGACACACCAGACTGAGATTTATCCTAATGGAGGCAGCGCTAAGGCCTCCATCAGCACTGGACCACTCGGACTTGGCACCAAGCTCTTCAGCCTCAATGAGGCGTGCTCTGGCTACTGTTCGAGATTCTCAGCGCTGCTCTTCATCACCGGCACTGAGAAAAGATGCTCCTTCTACCTCTCGAGAGCCTTGGCACCATGCACCATCTCTGGTGCCAAAGAAAAGTGCTCTGGTGAGAGAATCTCTACCGAGGAAGAAATAGAAGAAAACTGATAATGGTCCATCCCCATCCCCAAGGTTGGCAGGGCAGGGAGACGCTAGTAGAGTGCGAGTACCGTTGAGTCCCGTACCAATGAACTCACCACTGCAGCAGAGCCACTGGAGATACTGTGTTGGCAGAACCATCGACATCAGACACGTTTGCTGCAGTGAGAGACCTACTCTCACTGCTAGTACCAGCATCTCCAGCTATGCAGGAGCTGACAGCAGCAGCACTAGTGGGAAGGACCTCAGTGGCACTGAGGGCCCAGATGCCTTCAAAAGAGAAACGGGCCATGATGGCCCATTCCTGGTCTCCTCCCTCTCAGCACTGCTCGCTGGCACCGATCAGCACCGCTCCTCCCTGGTCTCCAGGAGGGGAGTTTTCGGAAACAGAGTCAAAGGACGAGTCATGCAACTCTTGCAGGAGCTAACTCCGTCACTCCAATTAGCACTATCTGGCCATGGACCCAAGCCAAGGCATCCCATCCACAGTTTGGCTCCCGGAGCAGTGGCAGATGCAGTTCAGTGGCCATTCTGAACCCCTGGGCTTTCCAGCCAATGCAGAGGACTCATTGCAGAAGGTCCTACTCTGTGGTGTCTGAGTTCAGAGCACTTCCACCGCTCCACTCAGAGCAGGACCCAAGCTTCAGTACCGAGGCCGGTACCAAATACCAAGAGCCAGCACCTTGAGACCTGTCTGGTGCTGAGTGTGAAGAACAGTTCCCCCTACCAGTACAGGCTTCCTCCTCCTCTTCTCCTGATGAGGCTGTGGTAGGAGTGGATGTAGCACCTTCCTAGGATGACTACAAGGCTCATGAGGAGCTCCTTAAGAGGGGGCTCAAAACCTGGGGATCCAGGTAGAAGATATCAGGGAGTCTTCCCATGCCCTGGTGGACATTCTAACAGTCACAGCACATCAAGAATGTCATTGCCCCTTAACAAGGCCATTATGGATTCCAGCAAGGCATTATGGCAGGTCCCAGCATCTCTTCAGACAACAGCAAAGAAAACTGAAAACAAATACTTTATCCCAGCTAAGGTTTGTGAGTTTCTTTTACACATATCCACCACTGGGCTTTTTGGTTGTGTCAGCAGCCAGTGAGCGGGGACAACAGGGGCCAACCCCCAAGGTCAAGGATGCCAAAAAATTAGACCTTTTTGGCTGAGATCTATTCAACAGGTGGCCTCCAGCTCAGGATCATGAATCAGCAGGCATTCCTGGGCAGGTACAGTTTTAATTTCTGGGACTCCGTGCTGAAATTTAAGGAATTATTACCCCAGGAGTCCAGACAAGAATTTGCAGCTCCTGTGGAGAAAGGCAAATCGGTGCAAAAGCATCCTTGTAAGCAGCCTTGGATGCTGCAGACTCTGCAGCCCAATCTATGGCCTTAGCGGTGGCAATGCACAGAAGCTCAATGCACAGAAGCTCAATCCTCGGGCCTGCTGCATGAGGTCCAACGGGCCTGCTGCATGAGGTCCAACAGACCTTGCTGGATCTTCATTTTGTGGGCACATCACTCTTTTCTGAGCAGACTGACTCCAAGCTGCACAGCCTAAAGGACTCAAGGGCCACCCTGAAGTCTCTAGGACTTTATACACTGGCGTCCACAAGGAAACATTATAAGCCTCAATTGGCTGCTTGATTCTTCCCACTGCCTGCCTGGCAAGACTACCACAAGGAAAGAGCAGGGGCTATAGGAGAAGACCTCTGCCCCAGTCCTCGTCCTCATCTATGCCTTGCTCTCCCTTCCACCCCAACACTCTAGGAGGTTCAAGCAGGCCTTTTGATGGGATGCTTGAGGACAACATACCAGGATAGAATTTGGATCCAACCTATCCAGTTTTTGTGGACCATTTATCCCATTTCAATGAGGCGTGGGCCCGCATTACAACAGACCACTGGGTGCTAAGCATAATAGCAGTGAGATACACTCTTTAGTTCAGTTATTCCTGCCCTCCCCATCCCTTTTCAGGGACCTTTCTCATGAGTAACTTCTAGCCCAAGAGGTGCAGTCGCTCCTAAGGGTGGAAGCCATGGAAGAGGTTCCACCAGAGTTAGAGGGCTGACAATTCTACTCCTGATATTTCATTATCCCGAAAGCCAACGGTAGTCTCAGACCAGTTCTGGACCTGTGAAAGCTCAACAGATACATGAAGAAGCCAAAGTTCTGCATGGTCTCCTTGGCTTCCATCATCCCTTCCCTGGATCCAGGGGACTACACAGCCCTTGATTTGAAGGATGCTTGCTTGCTTCCATATCTCGATCTTTTAGGAACACAGAAGGTTCCTCAGTTTCATAATGAACCATGTGCACTACCAATTTGCAGTTTTCTCGTATGGCCTGCCAGCAGCCCCTCGAAGTGCATGGCGGTTGTTGCAGCCTTCCTGAGGAGACAAGGGGCTCAGGTCTACCATTACCTTGGTGACTGGCTGGTCAGAGGTCAGACCAATGGCCAGGTGGAGTCTGACATAAAGTTAATCCAGTCAACATGCAGGACTTGGGTCTGCTGATAAACGTGCAGAAGTCTACCCTCTCCCTGGTTCAGAAGATAAAGTTTATTGGGGCGATCCTCGACTCTGTCCAAGCCAGAACCTTCCTCCCAGAAGCAGGGTTCCGAGCAATTGTGATGCTTATAGAGAACCTCAGACATCACCCCATCACTACAGCGAGGAATTTCTTGAGCTCCTGGGCCTGTTGGCCTCATGCACATTTGTGGTGCAGCATGTGAGACTTCAACTAAGACCTCTCCAGGCATGGCTGGCGTCTGTATACTCGCCAAACTGACACCGTCTGAACACAGTTATCACAGTTCCCTGTCAGTGATCACCTCTCTCAAGTGGTGGTTAGACCTGCTGACCCCAACCATCAGTGTCTCTCATTACAGATGCTTCAGTGATGGGCTGGGGTGCTCTTCTGGGTTCCCTCAGAACTCAGAGTCTGTGGTCTCCGGAAGAGCTCTTGCAACACACATCAATGTCTGGTAGATCAGAGCAGTTCGCTTGGCATGCCAGGCATTCCAGCCCTGTTTGGCGGGCAAGAACGTGTCAGTTCTCACAGACAACACGATGGCGATGTTTTATATCAGTTGGCAGGGAGGAGCATGCTCCTCTCACCTGTGCCAGGAAACACTTCGTTTGTGGGAATTCTGCATAACCACTCGATTTACCTCCAGGCCTCCTATTTGCTGGGATCATAGAACGAGCTAGCGGATCACCTAAGCAGATCTTTCTCCAACCACATGAGTGGTCCATTTGTCCAGATGTTGTGAAAACCATTTTCCAGAAGTGGGGAACTCCCCAGATAGATCTGTTTGAGATAAAGCACAACAGGAAGTGTCTCCGAGTCTGTTCCCTCCTGTGTCACAGCCCTAGATCTCTCACAGACACTTCCTCCTCCCCTGCATGGGTCATCTCTTCTACGCGTTTCCTCCCATTCCTCTAATACACAAGGTCTTGCTGAGAATCGGAAAGGACAGAGCATGGGTCATCCTGATAGCTCTGCCCCATCAGCATTGGTTCGTCACATCCTTAGCCCTTCATCTCGAGTCCCTTCATCTGACAGCCTGGAAGCTCCATAGCTGAACCCCTCAGAGCTAGCATGCTCGGGGCAGGTTTGCAAGGTACTTTTAGGGAGCAGAAAGCTGTCCACCGGAGCTACTTACCTGACAATGAAGAAAAGGTTCTCGATCTGGTCTACACAGAAGGGTATCTCATCTATGCTATCAACAATACCATTTATTCTAGACTACTTACTACACCTAAAACGACAAGGTCTAAGTAGGTCATCTGTCTGTAATCTCAGTTTTTCACCCATGGATGAATGACCATTCCGTGTTTTCAAACACCATCTGTAATTGGTTCCTTAAGGGCCTTGAGAGATTGTACCCCCAGGTTTGGCAACCAATCCCTCCCAGGGATCTCAACCTCGTATTGTCAAAACTGACAGGACCTCCATTTGAGCCACTGGCAATATAGTCTCTACTCTACCTGTCCTGGAAGGTGACCTTCCTGGTGGACATTATTTTTGCCAGAAGTGTCTTAGAGATCCGGGCCCTTACTTCAGAACCACCATAACATGGTATCCTTCAAGAACAAGGAGATGGTATTCTAACTACATCCTCATCCAGCTTTCCATCCAAAGGTGGTTTTTCAGTTCCATAGTAACCAGGATATCTTCCTAACGGTCTTCTATCTGAAACCACATGCCAACAGAGAAGAACAGAGGTTCCACTCGCTAGACATCAGATGTGCACTGGCTTTCTACATAGAAACGACTAAGCCATTTTAAGCCATTCTCTCAACTATTCATGTCCTTTGCAGACAGGATGAAAGGTCTTCCCGTCTCAACCCAGAGAATTTCATTGTGGATCACATCCTACATCAGCACATGCTATCACCTGGCAAAGTCCCTGCCCCAGCTGCCCTGACAGCGCATACCACAAGGGGCCAAGCATCTTTGGCAGCATTTGTAACGCAAGTTCCTATCCAGAACGTTTGTAGAGCTGCAATATGGTCGTCAGTTCACACTTTCATTTTTCACTGCCCCATCACCCAACAGGCTAGAGATGATGCTGGATTTGACTGAGCGGTGTTGCAATCAGCAGGTCAATAAACTCTGAATCCTCCACTTGCAACTGCTAGAGAGTCACCTACGTTGAAATGGACATGAGCAAGCACTCAAAGAAGAAAAATAGTTACTAACCTTTCCATAACTGTTCTTTGAGATGTGTTGCTCATGTCCATTCCAAGACCTTCCTTCCTACCCCTCTGTTGGAGTTGGCCAGCAAGAAGGAACAAAGAGGGTTGTGGGTCGGCAGGACCCTTCATACCGGTGCTATGAATGCGTGACCCCAGGGGGCACCAGAACCGACCCAATGGATACCTCTGAGGGAAAACTTTCCAGAGGCGATGCTCAGAGTGAGCACACACCTACCTACATTGGAATGGACATGAGCAACAAATCTCTAAGAACAGCAGTTGTGGAAAGGTTAGTAACTGTTCTTTATGTTCACATATTTAGTAAACATTATTCTCTCAATTTGGCTTCCAGGGCAGATGTTAGATCGCACAGCAGTGCTTCAGTCACTATTCAGTTAGGAGTCTGTTCCCTCTTTTAGGTTATTTTAAGTACTGTTTATAAAACTATCCATGAGTGGGAATACACAGAGCCATTTGAACAAGAAATGAAGGTTACTTACTTGTAACTGGAATTCTTTGAGATGGCTCTGCATATTCACACTTTCCTCCCGTCTTCTGCTCGCTCTTAGGGTCCTATTGTTCTGTATTTATGGGTTGGTGGCGGAAGGAACACAGGTGGTAGAGGGCGCTGCACCCTCTTATATAGCCTCATCCTTAGAATATTGAGAAATGCGGAGAGGAGTAATAGGGAGGGTTGCGTGAACATTCTAACAGACACTGCTTGGAGAAGGTTCTACTGTTAGGCACCACTAGGAGGCACAATACCCATAAGTGTGGGTAAGCGGAGCCATCTCAAAGAACTCCAGTTACAAGTAACCTTCACTTTTTTGAGACTTTGGCCATTAGTATATTCCACAATCCAGCCTCCTTCCCCTGTGCTATCGAGTCCTGTATAGTTGGAATTCTCTGGTGGTGAAGGAACTAAGTGATGGTTGGCCCACTCTACTCTGTATGCTGTTGGTAAGGGGCATGAGAACACTTCGGGCATGTGTACCTCCCAGTAGACGCTGCTGGACAAAAGACTCCGGTTTCAAGCTTCTGGAGCGCACACAAACGATAATTGGAATATATATGTGGACAAGACGTCTTTAAGAACTCCAATTACTGTACATATAAGTAATTCTTCTTTCCTTTGTCCATTTAAAAAAAGGATACATGATTTTGCTGCTAGAGGTCCTGATTCAGAAACATACTTAAGCATATGCCTAACTTTAAGCATGTGCTTAAATTCTTATATTGAATCAGGAAGAGTTATTTGATTAAGGGCTGTTTTTCATATGTACCACATTCATCAATCCAAATGAAAAAACTAGTTGATTTTTGTATGGGAATTTTCTAATATACAATTAGCTCTATATTTCCAGTTTTGAACAAAGCAAGTGGGAAAGTGAAGGTTGGGTGCTGAGTACATGAGGTAACTTGATAGTGAGTAATGAAGTCAGTGGGGAATTTGGTGTATCTCTTAACGGTTCATTTCCAGGCTTTTTAACATTTGGCAATAATTAATGAGATTATCAGTGTCAAGAATTAGTTTTCTGACCTTGTATTTAATAATCATTCATTTAAGAGCTGCTACCCTCTTGAGGGAGGAATTGACAATCTTGCTAATCATAAGACTAATGTCCAGCACTGCAGAGTGCATTGAAGGACTACCAAGTGAATTCTCTTCAGTCCTTTTCATTCAGAAGGATTGTGGTGGTGACATGCAGCTTGGGTGGGGTGAGGTGGGATGTGGAAATCACTTGACTGAGGTTAATAGATTTTTCCAAATGCGTATTTGTCCGCTGAATAAGTGGGATTCTCTTTTGTGTATGTACGGTATTGTTTAACAACTGTGCAAAATTGCATTGATCCTAATACCGTCTATAGTATATGTGTGTTACAGCAAATAGGTTAGTAGCACCAGCCCAAATGCAAACAATTTTTTTTTTAAAGTTCAGGTACTGGTCAATGTGCAAATGGATTTGTCAGGATTTGTCTTTCAGTTGTTGATGTCTTGGCATTCCTCAACAGATTAAACATAACATTTTAAAAATACATTTTGAATTGTTACCAAAGATATGAAATGCATATTTTAGGTGTCTCCTGCTAAATCTTAAAGTACTTTTTTTTTCAGTTTGACACTACCGCTACAGCAGTTATCTTGACTAGGTTAAGTACAAGAGAGAAATATGTACAGCTGTTAAATGGTGCAGATACAATAGAAAGCAGGTAACTAAGTAATTTTGCAACAAGCATACTGATGAATAGAACAAACAGAATGTATTTTCTTGTTCTTTTGGCTTATCATCCCATGGATTATAAAAGACAGGTTTATGGGGAAATCATACAGAGGTATACCAGAGGTGGAAACTTCATTTTATCTGTTCAGTGTCTGGGAGAATACTAATCAACAAGAAAACCAAATAATATTTAGATGTAATCACAGAAGCTTTCTTATAGTATTTTTTTTTAGAATCAGTTTAATTCAGAAAAATAAATTCTGTAATTTGGGCATCTATCCTGTAAATTTAAAACACCATAGAAATCTGCCAAACACCCCAGTCCTGAGCCCACTCCCTTTCCAGTAGTCCAAGAAAAAAAGATGAACTTTGAAGTGTTCCCATATGTGATGGGGTATACCTACCCCGCACTGGGACGAAAGGGATTAACCCCATGCTCTGGGATGAAGAAGCTGCACCCCATCACCGCTGCTGAGCATGCTCCAACTGGAATCACAGTAAAAGAGGGAGTGGTTCAGCTCAGTCTGGACTGACTGAGGAGGAGAGTAGATATGTGCTGCAGGCTCCTGCCAGGAAGCTACTGGAGCCCCAGGCTGCAGAGGCTGACTGTGCTGAAGCCACTGCAGATACCCAGTTCACCGCCGAGGATGACAGAGAAGAGTTTGCTGATGCCGGGAGGCTACCAATGCTGCAAGTGAGGGTAGGAAGTGATGCAGGGAACGGAATGATTGCAGAGAGAGACCGAGCCTGAACACAGGAGAATCAGTTCCTCAGGGCCCTGGGTTGGGACCCAGTGGAGTAGGTTGGGCCTGAGTCCCCTTGTCCTGCACCATACCCACCACTGGATGAGGTCACCGCCCAAAGGATCGAGCTGTACTACCTTGAATCCAAGGGCAGCTATTTAGACTCTAGCCTCTGGGCCACGTTGCCTTGTACCAACTGTCAGCTGTTTAGACTCTGGCCAGTGAGCCTTGCTGTCCTAAATCCCAGGACAGCCTGACTGACTCTGGCCTTTGGACCATACCACCCTGAGAAGAAGGGCAGCTATGTAGATTTTGGCCACTGGGCGTTGCTGTCCTGAACCTCGGGACAGCGTGACTGACTCTGGCCATTGGCCCATATTACACTGACAAGGACAGCTATTTAGGCTTTGGCCACTAGGTCTTACTATCCTGAATCCCAGGGTATACCGACTGATCCTAGCCATTAGGCCATGCTGCCCTGGGAAAAGGGCTTCTATTTAGACTTCAGCCTCTAGGCCTTATGGTCCTGAGGCCAAGGCTTGCCCTGGTGACTTGGGCCACAGGGCCATACCACCCTAAGGAGCTGATTGGGTATACCCGCAACACCATAACATTGACATAAATATTGCTGGCTATTGTCGCACTGGATGTGTGAGATGCTTCACAATTACTTTAGTTACTGTCAGCAGCTTAATGGTAGAGGTGAGTTCTTCTCACCAGTTCTTTTGGTATATAAATTCTTTTGATTTCAAGTGATTAATTTTGTTCCTAATACCTATGATGTTCCTGTTCTAGCATCCTGGTTTTGTGTGGGGTAAGGAGGTTCTTAAGTTATCCCTGTTTTGAAATGTCTGTCTGTAGAGATGTAGATCCCTGCTAAAGTACAAGTCATGTTCCTTGAAAACAGCAGTATGACACTGAATGAGTTTCTGAGTTTGGAGATTGAGCTCCATGTATTTTTCATTAGCTGGAATACTACCCATACCTGATACCTAAAAAGGAGAGTTAGGTCTATAGTTCTATCTTAAACATATCAAAGGAAATTGGTTGTAGACACAGGTGAATCGCATCATACACGCATTTAACTTACGTGACTTCGAGTATACGTGCTTGGCAAAAAAAAAAGAAAAAAGAAAAATAACAAGATACCTGTAAATAGTGCGGGCAATTTCGCCCACCATTCCACTCAATACGTGTATGCTCCGGAGTGAGCGTGAGATGGATGTGAATCTGCTGTTCCCTCAGTTGGTTCCCACGTGCCTCTCATAGTGTGAGCATCTTGCCACGCTGAGTGTGATTCTAGTGTTTAAAGATACGTATTTTTCATACAACATGGCCCCTAAACGCAAGCCAACTACTTCATCTGGTGCTCAACTGAAGAAACAGCGATCTGTTCCAACGCTGGAGGAAAAACTGGCTGTGTTGGACTTATTAAGAGATGGTATGTCGGTCTCCAACGTGGTGTTTAAATATGGCCGCAATGAATCTAGCATCCGTGCCATCAAGATTCGAGAGAGAGAAATTTGTCAAGCCGTGGCATCAAGTGCTCCAATAACTGCTAAGGTGACGAGCCAGGTGCGTGATAAGACTTTAGTGAAGACTGAAAAGGCATTAAACTTATGGCTGGAAGACATGAATCGTAAACGTGTGCCTATCGATGGCAACACGTTGCGAGAAAAGGCTCTTAGCCTCTATGCGCTGTTCAAACCTCCTGCCGAAGAGGGACAGCCTTCTGATGAGAAGGAATTCAAAGCCAGCCAAGGTTGACTTAACAGTTTTAGGAACCACTTCAACCTCAAAAACGTGCAGACTACTGGTGAAGCTGGATCTGCCAATGAACAGGCAGCGAAAGCCTACCCTGAACAGTTAAAGAAAATCATAGAAGAAAAGGGCTATATTCCGGAACAAGTTTTTAATGCTGACGAGACTGGGCTCTTCTGGGGAAAAAAATGCCCCACCACACTTACACTTCGAAATCAGAAAGACAAGCCCTTGGCTTCAAAGCAGCTAAAGACTGTGTGACTGTGTTTTGTGGCAATGCATCTGGGCATTTAATAAAGCCCGGCTTGCTCTACAGGCTGCAAATCCCCGTGCCCTAAAAGGCAAGAACAAAAATCTCCTGCCTGTGTTCTGGCAATTAAATAAAAAGGCTTGGGTGATGGCAGCATCGCTTCTGGATTGGTTCCACAAGTGTTTCATTCCGGAGGTCAAGTGGTACCTCGACGAGAAAGGACTGATGTTAAAGTGTTGCTGATCGTAGACAATGCTCCTGGCCACCCTGCGACACTCTGGTTTGCACATAACGACATAGAAGTCATCTTTCTCCCCCTCCCAATGCCTCCTCCAACCTCTCAACCAAGGCATGATTCGCTGTTTCAAGGCCACGTACACGAGGCCTACATTCTCACAGATACATAGCACTATGGATGCTGATCCCAATCTTAATGTGATGGAGTGTTGGAAGTCCTTCAACATTGCCAATTGCATCAGTTATATTAAACAGGCAATGGATGCAGTCAAGCCTGAAACAGTCAATGCATTTTGGCGAAACCTGTGGAAAAAATGTGTGAATGATTTTAAGGGTTTCCCAACCATTTGATAAAGATGTGAAACGCATTGTTCAGCTGGCCAGGCAAGTGGGTGGTGATGGCTTCGTCGACATCCTTGAGGAAGAAATTGGAGAATTAATTGAGAACCATAGAGCAGTGTCTCCCAAACTTGGGACGCGGCTTGTTCAGGGAAAGCCCCTGGCAGGCCGGGCCAGTTTGTTTACCTGTCGCGTCTGCAGGTTCAGCCGATTGCGGCTCCCACTGGCCGCGGTTCGCTGTTCTCAGCTAATGGGGGCTGCAGGAAGCGGCATGGGCCGGGGGATGTGCCAGCCCCCATTCTCGCAGCCCCCTTTGGCCTGGAGCGATGAACCGCGGCCAGTGGGAGCCGCGATTGGCTGAACCTGCGGACGCAGCAGGTAAACAAACCGACCTGGTCCGCCAGGGGCTTTCCCTGAACAAGCGGTGTCCCAAGTTTGGGAAACACTGCCATAGAGAAACATTGACTAACGAAGAGTTAGAGGAACTGATAAAATCATCTACAGAAGACGAAGATGATGACGATGAACAGGAAGAGCCAGCAAGTTGGAATCTTCATAAATTTGCTGAAGTGTTCCAAGCAGCGAAACACTTGAATTATTTAATTTTTGAATGCGATCCCTCTATGGAACGAAGCCTCAAAATCACGCGTAGTATTACGGACGATTTGAGACCGTATCAAGAAATGTTTGAGCAGCTCAAGAGACAACAGCGACAGTTGCCGTTCACCATGTTTTTCAAGGAAAAACGACCAGCAGCAGGTGAGCCTACGCAATCAACTTCTCAAGCTGAACCAGAGCCAACCACTTCGTCTACGACTTGCTCTCTGTCACCCAAGCTCTCCGTCACCTCCGTCTCCTGGACCGACATCAAGCCCTGATGAGCCCTTGTAATTATCCCTGTAATTAAAAATAGTCCTGTAAAATTATATTTTGCATATGTACTCTTTATAATATACTGTACATTACTGTGTACATTATACATTTATACATATTACTGTACAGGGTTGTATACACAAAACCATGTACAGTATACTGTACTTTATGGGCAATTTAAGGGATTTTCAGGGGTAATTTTGACTATATGCAATTTTCACCTTATGTGCTGACTTTAGAACCAAACCTCTGAGTAAAATGCGACTCCACTGTATGTGGTGAAAGCATTAAAAAAAAAAAAAAGCAAAGAATAGAACACAGAAAGCTCCCAGGACATGTCTTTGAAGTTTGATACAAGAGAGATTCCGGAAACACTAGCCTATAATGCTCAATTGATGGAAGGCCTACTGGAAGTGAGAGACATTTAAAAATAAGAACATTCAGAATTACAATGGAATTTTAAATGCTAAAATTGAAAATCTTATAAGGTAAATCTAGTTAAGACTTTAACTCTGATATTTCCCAAATAACAAGAATATAATGCAACATGCAAATATAGATAGTTTTGTTTCTTGGATGCCAGTGATGTCCAACAGCCAACACCAAAAATCTGTGTTTCTTTTGCTAACTGGAGCCCATTCCATAACAAACAGCTTGAATTCCTGATCATTTAAGTATTTTTACCTTTTTATACCAAGTACCATAAAAAGCCTCAGCAATAAGTGGACTATTTACTGTAAAATATAATTTATTATTGTTTGTAAAAAAAATTGTTTGATACTTTGATTAATGCTTATTGTAATTTAATTTTATTTCTAATTGATTTATCTTTTGTTCCTTACTAGTTTGCACAAACATCTTGTTGAGCATTTAAATGCAGAAATAGTGTTGCACACCATCACAGATGTGAAAATAGCTTTGGAATGGATACGATCAACTTTCCTATACATCCGAGTTTTGAAAAATCCAGTTCATTATGGTTTGTGGCTTTGAAATTGACTAGAATATGATACTGGATTATATGTCATGTCTAAGATAAAGTAGGTTACAGTAAACTACCTGCATTTTTGGCAAGTAATTTTCTGTTTGTGAGAGATGGTAAAAAAAAGATTAGTGTTACTTGTTTTCTCTTGCATTTTATGGGCTGTCATTTCAGTAGGGATTGAAGACAATGAAGTTGTTAAAGGTGACCTGGAACATCTTTAGGAAAAAGCATTTCAACCATGTTAACATAATTAGCAGGCATTTCAACATATTTTAAACTTGTACTACTTTTTCATTAACAGGTCTGCAAAATTTCAGCCTATGATTACCAACTTCCCACTGTGCTGAGGTATCACAGCACACACAAAGCTGGTGGCATATTACCATTGCTTTTCAGCTCTGAATATTGAGTGTGCCTCCAAGGAAAAGGTGTAAACCAACTTTTATTTAATATTGAGTGGTTTTTCTTTTTAATATCCTTATTTTATAGAAGATAAAATGAGGATATTAAAATTCAGAAAACTGCTTCATATTGAATAAAAACACATCTATCTTTTCCCCCAAAGGCAGATTTTCTGCTTCAGCACTGATAGTACAGGCTGCTGACCCAACCAGCATAAGGCATTCTATGGTACTTAGCAAAATGGGATGTCTGCGATGGTGATTGTGGAACAGTTGCTTTGTGGCACTGAAAAAGAAAATAAATAATTGGTAAATTTAAATCTTTTTGGTTGACATGTTCTCAAGTGATAAGTGTTTGGACATTCAGCAGCTGTTAGTAAGGTACTCCTGACTCCTTTTTTTATATATATACATATATATATATATATATGTATGTTTACACTTTAGGATATTGTTAATACCATTGTACTATCATGTGAAAAGGTTTATAAAAATAATACGAAGATCACAATGCCCTGCAAAACCAAGGCCATTATTAGTTAAAAGTATTACAATAGATGCCTGTCTCATTGGCACTATCATAATCCAAATAAATTATGTTCACCCAGATTCAGTCTTTTGTTTCCTAGTTTGGTAGGAAATGCTCCTACCACATAAGAGATGCTCCTAACTTGTTGGGAGGAGGGAGGTTAGGAAAGCTGCATATTGTTGGAGGAAATTCTAGCTAGGAAATTTTTGCTAGGAAGCTGTGCTGATGACTTTGAGGAACCCTTGCTCTTGTTTATGGCCGATGACTTCAGACATTTTCAAGACCTAGTCTGCAGGATTGCAGACCCCCTGCGGATTCCTTTGGAGAAAAATCAAGGATTAGCAACATAAGATGCTTGATATCTTCCACACTTCCTCTTCCTTCAAGATTATATTACTGATCAATGAAGCTCTTCTGGACCTCGCAAAAGAGCTCTGGCAGATCCCAGCATCCATCCGTCCAACTTGCAAACCCGCCGACAAAAAGTACTACCTTCCAGTGAAAGATGCTGAATTTCTATTCTTGCACCCTACCCCAAACTCTCTGGTGGTCAGTTTGGTGCAAGAGAGAGGCCAATACCAACCCTGTGCTAGTCATCCAGACAGGGTTTGGAAATGCCTAACTTATTTGGACGCAAGGCATATTCATCAGCTATGCTCCAGTTTTGAATCTCAAACTATGAGGCTCTGATGGCTAACTACTTAAATTACTCCAAATTGGAGGATTTCTGTCATGACTTCCCATAGGCCAAGAAAGAGCAATTTCAGTCCCTAATATTGGAAGGATACCTTCTAGCCTGTACAGCCCTACAAGCCTTCTGTAGACCAGGGGTCTCAAACTCAATTTACCTTAGGGCCAGTGCCAGTCCTCAAATCCTCCCAGCAGGGTCAATAATGTCACTGAAGATGGTGTTCAGAAAAGAAAACATTTATATTGTATTTTTTATTTCAAATTTCTTAGAAATAATAAAACTGTCATACAACTTTATACAATTCTTACCTCCCAGAGAGTTTTTAGTGTTGGCCAGCCACCTGGCAACGCTTCAGTTCTGTCAGTTTGTTGGTGTTTGGCCTCAGTGACTGAGCAGTTGAAACCTTCAGGATTGCAGCAAGGTGTGCATCAGATAGTTGTTTTCAGTATTTTGACTTGTTTATATTCTTTGTGGGAAAAAAGTGATGCTGCCTCAATGGCTAACTCTGCCTGGCAACTAATGATGCTGCCTCCAGGGCTGACTCTGCCCAGTAACTAGTGATGGTATTTGCGTCCCTCTCCCCCAGCCAATGGGAGCTGTGGGGGGGCGGCTCCTGTAGTTGAGATTGCCAGCAGCGTGTCTGCCTGCGTCTCTCCTCCATGGGCCGCAGTAGGAAGGTTCTTGGACCACAGATGGCCGACAGGCCAGGACTTTGAGACTCCCTGCTCTAGACACTGCTGCCCGATCCATTGCAACTGCTGTGGTCACGAGGCATGCATTATGGCTCCACCTCTCAGGTTTTCCTAAAGAGGTACAAACCACTGTGGAAGACTTACCTTTTGAGAACCGAAAACTATTCTCGGAGCGCACAGACGATTCCCTGCACTCCTGTAAAAACTCCCTAGCTACCCTCCAATATCTTGGCATTTACACGCCTGTATCGAAGAGATATCCAGGGAAATACCACCTCCCCCCTCACTCTTGATCACCGCAATATACTCCTCAATGGTACTATGACACCCAGGGCTGAAAACAAAGGCCTCCCTCCAAGTGTAAACAACCTATTCCTCAGGGGGCTACCTCTCACACCCCCACACTGAAGAAACAATTTTGAAAGTGTATCAAGGCCCCAGGAAGCCTCCCCCTCTTCCAGTCATTCCCACCATCTTTGAGGTCCCACCAGTTTAGTGACCAACTAGCTCTTTCTCTCCCATCATGGAGACTAATCACCTCAGACAAGTGGGTTTTAGAGATAATTTCAGGAAGGATACTCCATCCCCTTTATACCTTTCCCACCCCCCCGTCCTTCTTCAGGGACCCCCTCACAAACCCATTCTAGGGGGAGAAATAAATCATCTGCAACTGGAAGCCGTAGAATTGGTCCCTTTCCAACACAGGGGACAGGGTTTCTACTCCCGTTATTTCCTCATCCAGAAGAAATCCGGTGGCTGGTGACACATCCTGGACCTTCGCAATCTAAACAAGTTCATCAAACTGCAACACTTCAAGATGATTACCTCTCCACTATTATCCCAGCACTGGAACAGGAGGACTGGTTCTTTGCCCGTGACCTCCAAGACACATGCTTTTATATTGCAGTACACTCTGCTCACGGACAATTTTTCCAATTTGTCATGGGTGACAACCACTACCAGTACAAGGTGCTTCCTTTCGGACTGTCAACTGCCCCTTTGGTGTTCTCCAAGGTCCTGGCAGTAGTCGCTGCCTACCTAAGGAAACAAGGAGGCATCATCTTTCCATACTCGAACAACTGTCTCCTCAAGACCCCAGCTGAGACCGACATTCTCCGAGCCATCTACAACAATGGACTTGTTTACGAAACTAGGCCTCCTCATGAACCTAGAAAAGTCCACTTTAATGCCAGTACAATATCTGGAATACAGAGTATCTTCATTATGGCCCAAATTCTGCCCTCAGCTACATCTGTAGAACTCCACTGGAGGTAAGTGAGTTGTAGCTCACGAAAGTTTATGCTCAAATAAATTTGTTAGTCTCTAAAGTGCCACAAGTACTCCTTTTCTTTTCTCCTGAATGGTTCTCTGAATTCCTACCACTTCACAGATCCTTGGTCATACTAGATCTGATATACAATATGTAGGTTTGCCCCCAGACCTCTGCCAGAACGTGCCTCCAACATCTAGGACACATGGCAGCGGCCACTTTCATGATCAGGCACGCAAGACTACACATGCAATGTTTTCAGGCATGGCTCCATACAGTATATCACCCCAACAAACACAGCCTCCACAAACTCTTATCCATGCCAATAAGAGTCAAGGACTCACTACTTTGGTGGATGGAGCCCAACAATGGCTGTGTTGAAGTTCCTTTCCTCCAACGACCACCGGCCATGATCCGAACAACCGATGCCTCCCTAATCAGTTGGGGAGCACAACTACACAATCACACAGTGCAGGGCAGATGGTCGTTAACCGAATCCACTCTACACATCAACCTCCTAGAACTATGAGTGGTCCGCGATGCCTGCCGACATTTCCTCCCTCTCCTTGAACATCACACCATCAGAGTCATGACGAACAATCTCGCCTGTATGTTCAACAGACAAGGTGGAGCATGTTCTCACTCTCAGAGCACTCAAATTGTAGAACTGGTGTATCCAGCACAACATCACCATTTCAGCAGCATACCTCCCTGGATACCAGAACATCACTGCGGACACATTGATCTGGAGATTCTCCCAGGATCATGAGTGGCAACTGGATATGCGAGCCCTTCAGCCCATCTACAATTGATGGGGATGTCCTATCATAGATCTTTTTGCTACAGCAAAACTCCCTCAATTCTGTTCCAGAGCAGGACTGGGACACGGATCGCTGGGAGATGCATTCTTCATTGCATGGAGTACACCACTCCTCTGTGCCTTCTGTCCATTTCCCCTCCTATTCTAGATACTTCACAAAATACAGGAAGACCAAGCTCACATCATTCTTATAGCTCCAACATGGCCATGACAGGTTTGGTATATTTATCTCCTTCACATGATAGAATGCCAACCAATCTCTCTCTGTCCAACACCACAGCTCCTTTCACAGGACGTATCCTCCATCCCAATCCACAGACGCTCCCCTTCAAAGCTTGGCTCCTCCATGGTTCCAGGATTCAGAAATAACCTGTTCGGATGCAATGAGATACTTTTGAAAAGCAGGCGTGACACAACGAGACACACTTACATTCACAAATGGACTAAATTTCAATGCTGGTGAACCTCCCACCAAGTTGACACAGCATGTGCTCTGCTAGCATTTATCCTGGACTACATGTTACACCTTTAAACAACCAGGATTATCCACCAGTTCCATTCAGGTACACCACGATCAGCTTCAAAAATGGAACACTACATACTTTGAGGACCACACCCTGAAAGAAATCTTTCCCAACCCCCCACTTCTCGCCTTCAAACTCCCATCCAACCTCACCAAGCTCATCATCAGAAGCAAGCTCCCCACAGTCCAGGAAACACCACCTGAAAGCAGCGCCAGACCCTGCCAGAACAACAGATGTAAAACCTGCAGATACATCTCCACAGCTATGATGATCAATATCCCCCCAATACACTTTTCAAGATCCATTGGTCCTACACATGCCTATCACAATATGTGGTGTACCTGATCCAGTGTATCAAATGCCACAACAACAACTATGTGAGTGAAACTAGCCAATCACTATGCTCTCAAATGAACTCCCAAAGAAAAACGATAAAAGACAAAAACACCCTATCACGTGTAAGCAAACACTTAAGTGATAGTTCTATATCTGACCCCTCAGGTCTCATCATCAAAGGAAACCTGTAAAACACCTTCAAAAGATGAGCCTGAAAACTTTAATTCATAATTCTTCTGGACACTAAAAACAATGGACTTAACAAAGGCACTGATTTTATGGCTCATCACAATTTTTAACGCACTCTGCTGCCTACTAACCCTCCTTTGTCCTAAAACTTGTGAGGTGTTCAGTGTCATCTTCATTTGAAGTGGTCTCCTACAACACTAGTCTGAACAATCTGTCCAACCTTCTATGTAGCTGTGACACTCTGGTTACCGTTTCCAGACCTAAGTAAGGAAGATCTCTGTGAAGCTCAAAAGCTTGTCCCCTCTACCAGCGGAAGTCGATCCAATAAAATATATTATCTCATCCACCTTCTCTCATATCTGGGACTAACACAGTTACAACAACACTGCAAACTTAAAATGTATACTATTTCATATATATGCAAAAGTTGGTCCAATAAAATATATTACCTCACCGACCTTGTGCCTCCATTTTAAATGTCAATTAGTATGAAAGGTACTTAAATTGACATTTTTTACAGTCAGTAAATTGTTTTGGTAGACAGTAATGTTGAAAATTAAATGCATGATTGTATTCATTTAAAAGGCCATTTTGCCTTTTCCTCTAGGTTTTTCGTGTGGATTAGACACAGTTGGAATTGAAGCAAAATTACAAGGTCAGTGCCCTTTCACCTTTCTGAGTACAACATGACACTTTGGGCCAGATTCTTCCACCATATCTGACTAGCTCTGTTCATTTCCGTGGAACTACTGATGGAGCAAGATACTATTCAGTGTGATTAAGGTTGGCTGACTCTAGCCTTTTGTGAATTGTTAAAGCAACACTATTACTTTCATTTAACTTGCAAGCTATTCCATATCAGAAATACTGGGCTTTCCAAATATGATTCTTTTACCCCAAAACAATTTCATAATATGGAGAAACAATAAATACTCCTCTTCCCAAGTTCTTGCCCACATGCACAGGTATAGAGCTTCTTGTATATCCTGCTCATAAATCTAACTTTGCATACAGTTAGATTCATTTCATTTTGAATGCTTTTCATTTTCCTTTCTTTTCTTCCATTGATTTGTCATTTGATTTGATTTAATTTCTTTTTACATTCTTTCAAAATTTTCTCTACAGAAATTTAATATCAGATTTCCTCATTCCACAGATTGGGGTAACTTAAATACCTGCAGCTTGCCCAAAAGCAATTTAAAAACTGCATGCTTGATGCAGATGGGGCAGCATTAGTAGAGACTGTGGGGGAACTTCATACTGCCTTGTATTATAGAAAACTTTGCATCAGGCCTCATGACTCCCTGAGGAAGGTGGGAGGAGAATTTTGTATAGGTCAAGGGCATGGTATTTTATGGCCAGTGGGAGTGTATCCAGTGAGCTATAGGAGGGCCTTATATGCTATTCTTTCACGTTACCTATATTGGTGGCTGTGATTTGGCTATGTATACAGTCTGGCTGGTTTAGACTGAGGATTCCATTCCCGAGGACTATGAGATTTTTCACATGGAGCAAAGCCCTTTAATGCATATTCTACTCTATTGCTAAAGATTTAGCATTTATTGCTTGATTTATTCATTCTGTTTAGGTATGCCAGAAGAAATCTTACACATCTTGCAAGATTTATATGCATAAAGTGCTCCATACCTTATTTAGTCATATGTCAAATCTATTTGATTTATTGGATCTTCTAAGAATTATTTTGCTATGCTAAAATGGTTCCAAGCTTGTTTATACATTTATTCATATAGCAAGTAGATAAAGCAATGCCAAGAAGTAAGATAATTCAATCAAGCAATTAAGGGACCTTGTATGCTGTATTGTTGTTAAAGTGGACATGTAGCATCTGACTTTGCAAATACAAAAAGATCAACTATATTCTTCAGTTCTCAGGTTTTTATAGAATAGTCTTTAACTATTACTTAAAGAATTTTTAAGAAGATGGTTTTATCGTAGCTTGAACATAAAATAAGTATTTATTTTAGGGCTCTTTAAATATTAAAATTACTTCTCAATTTATGACAATACCATCAAATTACCCAGATGAAACTCAACAGTTTAGGGGTCAGCCCCTCCCATCTTTAAACGATAAAAACAAATATGCTATACTTTCTTTCATTCTGTCTACAGCATAAGAATTATATGAAATACAAAATAGGTATGATAATAGAACATTACTTGCCAAGATTTTAACCGCACCAATCTGGAAATTCAACTTTATTATTCTAATGGATATTGTAACTCAGCCCTCTTGCACATATGCAGTATTTTGTAGTAATGTATATTCTGTTAATTATAATTATGTTCATATATATGTATGTGTGTATGCAATGTGGATGATTTGTGGTTGCTATGGGAACTACAACTTTGAGTTTCTTGCCATGTTTGCATTGAAAAATCTCAACATTGTATTAATGTCATTTTTGCACTTAATTTTCTTGGTTTTGAAAGAGATAAGAACAAAAGGAAACACTTTGATCATCATCATTCAATATCCACTGCCAGTGACTACATAGATTCATTTGAATTTGTAACCATTGAAATAAATGCAGGCACAGTTACTATAATGTACATATACGATTAAACAATCACACGTGCATTTGAATAGCCATGCCTTGCTACGTGGTTAAAAATTAGTGAAAATATTGTATTGTGTTGGGTGATTACTAGTGGACTCTCAATCTTTTCAGAGCTTAAGCTGACATTTTAAACTTCTCGCGTCTAGTTTCTTTCACATTTTCTACAATTTTAAAGTGAGGTTGGTTGGTTGGTTTTCGTTGAATGTATAGTTGAGCTTGAGCCTACCCTAGTGAATTTAGTAAGAATTTCTGCCACTGACTTCAGTGGGAGAAGGATCACCTGCTTAGGCCTTCCATTGGGTTAAGTGGAATTACTCTGGTTTACACTGATGTAACTTAGACCATAATCTTTTCCTTAGTATGTACAAAAATATCGTATTTTTTTCCTGCATGTTCTAAAGATGAATTTCTCTTTTCAAATTCTGGACAGAATTGTGTTTGAAGAATTTGAACAATTTGTCATCTCTTGATTTGATCAAGATGGATGAAGAATTTAATTTCAAACCTACAGGTAACATTTACTTCATAATATAATTTAGACTATAGTATTGAAAACATATTTTGAAAATATATTGATAAGGTTTAAAAATTATTCTTGATATGAGTTTATCATAGGACATACTAAAGGGCACAGCGATTGGCCAGTGAACAGAGAACCATTCAGGAGAAAAGAAAAGGAGTACTTGTGGCACCTTAGAGACTAACAAATTTATTTGAGCATAAGCTTTCGTGAGCTACAGCTCACTTACCTCCAGTGGAGTTCTACAGATGTAGCTGGGGCAGAATTTGGGCCATAATGAACATACTCTGTATTCTATTATCTGAACTGAATTTAATTTAGCAAATGATAGAAGTTGTATTCTTAGGACCATATACTGATCTGGATCCCTGTGCAAATCCTCCTATTAAATCACTGGAAATTCTGCTGCGGATCAAAAGATGGCCTGGTGGCAGTGATCTATGTATAATAGTATAAGGAAAATAAAAATGCAGTTCTGTTGCTTAGAAGAAGCAAGTACACTACACTTCTCTTTAAAAAAATGCAGTAAATATTTTTAATCTTTATCTACAGAGACTGGAAAACTAATGGCTTGGTACTATATTGCATTTGATACAGTGAAACAGTTTTCCACAATTAATGGAACAGAAACTTTATCAGAACTGGTAATTTAATTTTCCTAAGAATATATATATATGTATATATATGTACATCTGTAAGTTTAAAACAGAATTGAAGACAGTTTATATTGTTTTTCCTTACACCAAAGAATTATGATGTTCAAGATGTATAAGATGTGTCAAAATGAATTGCAATATTATTTTTTCGAGGGTTTTATTCTCTGAGATCTTCCAATTCTCCCATCTTTTACACTCCTCAATTACGTAGCACTGAGTCATCTTACCCTTCTGAATGAAGGAATTCTGAAGCAATTCTGATTATATATAACATACTATATTGTCTTGTGCTATTACTTCCATTATATTTTACTACTAACGACAATTGCATGAAAACAGGATCTGTTAAACAATATTAAATTGTTACAGATCACAATGATATCCGGCTGCGTTGAATTTTCAGATGTCAAGTTAAGAACAAATGAGAAGAAGATATTGAACACATTGAATAAAGACAAGAACAGGATAACTATCAGGTACAAAAATGTCAGTGAATTAATGTTCAGAAAGAAAGTATTTTTTAGTTAAAGTGAATAGCAAAAAATCAGTGTGTTTTATTATACAGGTTTCCAATGGAAGGGAAGATAAAAACAAGAGAAATGAAAGTAAACTGGTAAATATTTTGTGTCACATCTCATTGGCTTGAAAATAAAAGCCCTGATCCAAACTCCTGTTGACTTCATTGTGTGCAGGCTCATGCCTTTAGATGCCAAACAATGTTGCTTTTATCTTGAACTTGCCTTTGTTTTTCAATGGAGTCTTTGACTTTTGTTTTATTATATTTTGTTTGTTTATATACTAAGAAATATTTCTTTTTCAGTCTTATTCAGGCTCAATTAGGATGCATTCCTATTCAAGACTTCACTTTGACACAAGATACAGGCAAAATTTTCAGACATGGCTTAAGAGTTACTAAATGTATGTTAAAATTCAATGCATTTTGATATATTTAATAATAAACTGTATTATATTATTAAATATATTTTTTTCTTTCTTAGGGTTGTCTGACTTTCTGGCATCACGTAAAAACAATTTTCCTGCATTATTAAACTCTTTGATTTTAGCTAAATGTTTCAGGTGCAAACTGTGGGAAAACTCTCTGCATGTATCCAAACAGCTTGAAAAAATTGGTAGGTACCAGAAAGAAGCAGTAATTATAATAGTGTGTCAGAGTTCATCATTAACTTCACTGTAAACTTTTAGAAGATCTGTTTTCTGGACTAAATAAGTCTCCCAACTTTTCATTTGCCAGAATCATGGTAAGAAAGACTGTTGCAAAGATGATTATTTGACAGACCAGTACAAATTCTTTCAGAATTAGTAAATTCTTAACTGGATTAGTAACTAGAATGAAAACTTTTATCTTGGAATAAGAACAAAAATACACTAGAGAAAACATTTAAGGAACTTTTTCCAGAGACTTTATAGTATCAGATTCATGTTTATAAAGAAAATTTAACTATCCGTTCTCTTGGCAGAAACAACTGATATTTGAACTTTTAATTAAATCTTTTTGTAATTTGTGATGTACCCTGCAAAATACTGAATTTCTACTGCTTTGCTAATAATGTACACAACCCTGTCCTATTACATTACTGTTTTCCTCAATGGTAGACAGTCTTTTCACTGAAAATCCACACACACGGGGCACTTTCAAGGATGACATAATTGTGACAAATGTAGTATGTTAATGACGTCTGAGAGGCTTTAAGACAACTTATTTATTTACCTAACAACAGGAGATTACCTACAAAATAAATACAGGACTGATGCTGCTGTAATCTAACCTTGCTGCCTGAGTCTCTGCAGCTGCTTCTTGGCGCTGTGTGGGAGACAGGAAGAGTGGTACCACATAGAGTCCTACAGAATGTGTAGCAACTTCTTGCTACAGTTTGGCTCTTTAGGATACACTTTCTCTTTTAAAAAAATTCACCATATTCTCTAACTGAACAAATTCTATCAGTGATTTAACTTAACATTTTTAATGTTATTTTTACGATATCAACCAATCTAATTAATCTTCAGCACTTTTCTGTATCTGCAGTAATTGGGGTTTCTAGGCATTTCCATGTCTCAAACAGTCTGTTCACCCTCTTTGAAATAGTCTGAAACACAGTCGATCCATTACACTTTTTTGTGCTTCCCGTGATTTTTCACATTGCAACTGTGTTGCTCTATAATTGAGTAGTGCTAAATAAATTGCCTTTTCCCCTTCAGTCTACAGAGTCCACATTCTTCAAATCTGTTTTCTTGTGTGTATCAGGAACTAGATATCATACTGAATTTCATAAGTTTTAGCCAGATGGATGCATTCTGTATTCATGAACCGTGGTCCATTGCTATCATTGCAGTCCTTGAAATTCCATGACATGTAAATACAGACTTAGTGATCACGGTTGAAGCTGTGGTATCTTGAAGTATCAGTCTGGAAAGTGGTTAAAATAGTCCATTATGATCAGGTGGTCATGTCTTTCCAGGGCAAACAAATCCATTCCGACTTTGCCTTCGAGTATTGCAGGTTGTTCATGTGGTGTCATGTTTCTTTCCCCTTGTGTATCTCTGTATTTCAGGCAGGTTCCACACTTGCTCATTATTTCATCCACATCACTGTTTATATGTGGCCAGCATATTACTTCTGCTCTTTTTTTTAATTTAGTCATTCCAAGGAGTTTTGGTGTGGGACTTAATTCTCATTTACAAAAAGGTCCCTTTACAACGCACTGGGAGTGGGAGTAAATGTACTTTGTAAAGTGGCCCTCATGTAAACGAGAATCAGGTCCATAGTCTTTCCAGTATTTTCCTTCTTATGACTATGGAAATTACTGTTTTTGTACATTTCATGAGTACTCCCAAAATCACTGAGAGGTTCATTTTTATATGACGAATATGCATGTGTGGAAGTGTTTGACTCCATCCAGTATTTAGAGCATGTATTACTGCTTGTATTGTTTCATCCTTAGCTGTTTCTCTTTCCTGCTCATCTTGTATTTGTGGCAAAAGGGCACGTGGTGCTTTTATCGGGTTCACATGAGCTGGTAACTGCTTATTCTAGATCATCTATTTGGGAGGTAGCAAAGAGAACATATGCTCTTGACAGAATGTCTGCAATTACTAGATGATGTCCTGGCCAGAACTACAGCATTAAACTATACTTTTATACTTTCATGGTCTGTCTACACTGCAGTAAAACACCTGCAGCTGGCCCTTGTCAGCTGACTCAGGCTCGGGCTGCATGGCTAAAAATTGTAGATGTTGGGGCTTGGGCTGGAGCGGTCACAGATGCTGGGCTGCAGCCTGAGCACCAACATCTATACTGCAGTTTTATAGTTCTGCAGCCTGAGCCCTATGAGCCCAAGTCAGCTGCCATGGGCCACCTGCAGGTGTTTTATTCCAGTGTAGACATATACACAGAAGTAACTTCTATATTCTTCAAGTACTTTCTTGTGTGTTGTATTCAGCGGGTTAAGGTCAATTTCGGCTCCTCAGCTACAGTTGTACAGAAAATTGTGATACTTTGTACAGCCATATAAAAGGCCCATATATTTCTCTTTCAGTTTCCTCTTGTAGGTTTTTCTACTGCTGTCATAGCTCTTGCAGCATATTTTATTGACAGCCATTCATTTTCATGCCTCTGTAGCAGTGGAGCTTCTAGGTTCCTTTTGAAGATACTCTTTCGGTGGGTCAAACAATTGCCAAATTAGAGTTGATATCAGTACTTTCTTCAAATTCTTGAATTCTTTCATACTCTGGCAGCTAACTCCATTTTTTATCTTTGTGAAGTTAGGTGAGTTATTCGAACTACATAGTTGGGTGTGAATTTACTGACACAATTGAACATGCATTGTGGTCTTGGATATATTTATTTTTATTAAATTTTTGGGTTTCTGTATGTCAGTGTTGCATGAATCTTAGAAACTTCAAGCTTTGTGGTCAATTTATCTCCTAAATGTGTGATTTTCTATTTATTTTTTTTAATTGACATTTGGCCTTGTTCAATTTAGGACTGTTCTTAATGCTTCTTGCATTTTCTAGTACCCTCCACATTTCTCCCTGATATTCAGCAGAAATGCTGCTTCAGGCTATTATATCCAATGCCAAATTTCTCCTCACTTCTTCTGGCAGGCAGGATTATGACCAATCACCATCCAGGATTTTTCCACCTCTTCTGTTTCTTCAGTTTTTTAGCTGCTTCACTCAGGGTAATATGCAAAAAGGCAATTTCTATGTCTGCATCTTGTTCTATTTGTCTCCCAACCGGAGAATGAAACAGAAAAAGGGGGGAAAAAACGTATCCTTATAGTAACGTTTTTTCCTTCCTTCTTTGACAGAACCTCCCACTACTTCAACTAGGCAGTGGCTAAAGCAAGTTCAGGAGCTGTGACAAACAAAATTTGTCAGCTAGTCCTTCCTTAAAGGGGGATAAAAGCTCACCCAAGAGGGTAGAGACATTTGCTGAAGTAACAGCAAACTAATAAAGTGATTGATGTGGTCTCTGGGGCTGCAAAAGACAAAGTTATCACAAAGGGGAGGGAAGTCTGTTTGTTAGAGGCTCTCCCTAAGTCAGACCTGGAAGAGGTCCTTCAATACTTCATTGAGGGAAGGGATCTCAACAAGCCCCTTCCTTTACTCTTACCTGTGAAGTTCCTGACACAAATAAAGAGTCCTCCTTGGCTGCTAAATCTTACCAGGAGACTAACCTTTCCTCCCAGAAGTTATCTAAAAAGGCTTGAGGGCTTCTAAGTTGCTTATTCTTAGACTTCTTTCACTGTTCCTAGAAAATTGTGATGAATGCCGATACTTTTTCTTCTAGTGCTGGTCCCTATGTGAATTCCACACGTGGGTACACTTGCGTACCATGTGCCCAAGTCCAGAGGTTTTAACAAGCTGTGTCTGTTGCCTGACACACGTGCAGTAGGTCTCCTTGTTCTCCCAAATGAGGGTATAAGAAGCGTGTGGGTCAGTGCCCCCCAGTTCCTTGTTACCACTGCATGGCTTGAGGCAGAATCCATAGCCCTCTCTTTCTTCAGCTTTTCAGAGAACCTGTAAATAAAATTGTAAATATTTATTCTTCCTAGATTTAGTAAAGTTATAGTTTTAGTGTATCTTTCTTCCCCTGACTGGGGATTCCCTCCCCACAATCTGGGACTATGCCCGGAGTCCTGGGCTTCAAAAACTGTGTCTTCTGCCCTAAATCCTTCTCTGTTACTGACAAACAGCAACACTATCTCTACTGTCTGAGTGAGACACATATCTCTGCAAAGTGAAGTATTTGTCACTTGTTTCCACCAATGCCTTGTAGAGCCTATGAGCTTTGCCTTAGGAAACACTTGATGGAGAAGGCCATGAAGCCCCTTTCCAGTCTGGGCCAGGGAGACATACGTAGGAGCGGAGCTTTTGGCTTCTAAGCCCAAAGACCCTTCAGGTCTTCCCATGTGTGTAAAGGGTACTGTTATGGGCACAAGGGCAGATCCTCGTCGAGGACTATCCATAAGAGACATGATCCTTCCCTGAGCCCATCGAGGTCAGGTGCCTTCCCCAAGAAACTGGCTCCGCTAAAACCTCCTAGATTGCAGGGTAAAGTGTGTAGGAAGAAGAGTCTGACATTTCCATCAGTGATTCTGTCACCAAAGCATAAGGAACTTTTATCTGCCAGTTCCATCTACAAGTGCGGGTCTGGACTTCTTGGTTCCTACCTGTCCACCCAAAGTATGTACTACACCCAGGGACACACTGGTATTGTTGGTGCCAACCACTGGGAACTGTTGCACACCGGGACACGCAGAGACCTACATGGCACCAGTGGATATCTTTTCTACTTGCAGTCCCCCCTCTTCTCTGGCCCAGCCTTCCTAAGGGACAGAAGATGATACTACTTTGATTTCCCCTTAATCCTCTCACTTACAGCCATCAGGCAGGATTGCCCTGGTATTGATGTGTCTGCCATTTCAACAAGGCCAATCTTCAGATTCGTGCTGGCCCCTCTTACATCCCTCCTGGAGAGAGTCAAGCCCAGACAGGCAATTCAGGACTTACGGCCACTACCCTTCTAGATATGACTTCCCCAGAGACTGATGGTACCCCATGCCATAGGGTCCCCCACAAACAAGTGGCCCTTCGTTCTGGCCTTATTGGGAGCCGTGGGATCCCCGTAACAGATGCCTGGGATCCACTCAGGAGTCTTTCTGCTCTTCTTTCACCAACAACTGGATCTGTGAGTGTATGAGGAGGATATTGAGCCAGAATCACAGGTACCGGCAGTTCAACAGGATCTCCTCCTCCTACCCAGATGAGGTGGTCTCTCCTTCCCCATCCCCACCGAATAACCATATGCAATACCAGGAGTTGCTGCAAAGAGTGGTTAGCAATCTCTAGATACTCTTGGAGGAAGTCCAAGACCCATACCACTGACTGCTGGACATTCTGCAGCCTCAGGGCCAAAGTAAGATGGCCCTCCCAGTTAACGAGACCATATTGGAACTGGCAATATCAATCTGGCACAGCCCAGCATCCTGTAGCCCCACACCTAGGAGGGCTAAGAGGTACTATTTCATCCCAGAAAAGGAAGCCAAATTTATGTAGACTATTGGGCACTAAGCCAGGTGACATTCCATAACTGGTATCCCCCACCCTTCATCTTCGACTTACTACAACATGTGCACTCTACCAGAATTTTCACCAAACTGGGCCTCCGGGGTGCTTACAATCTAGTACACATCTGGGTAGGAGATGAATGGAAGAGCGCTTTTAAAAACCTCTGTGGGCACTTTGAATATTTAGTAATGCCATTCAGTCTGACCAGTGCTCCAGAGATCTTTCAACACTCTGTGAACAATGTATTTAGAGACATCCTGTAGCAGTATGTAGTCATCTTTCTTGATGACATACTTGTGTTTTCAGATAACCCTGATCAGCATTGTTACCGTTTGATTCCATGCTGGAAAAGCTATGAAAGTATAGGCTGTTCATGAAATTGGAAAAAGATACCTTTGATCAGTCCTCCACAAAATTCTTGGGATACATCCTTTCTCCAGATGGATCAACAGAAGTTAGAGGTCATCCGCAGGGGGGCAATGCTTCGGTCCCCCCATGAGTTACAGCTTTTTCTGGGCTTCTTGAATTTTTACCAGAATTTAATTCCGGGCTTCTCAGGGCACATAGCCCCCATGACCAACCTCCTTTGCAAGGCCATCACATTTGTTTGGACACGCGAAGCTGACCATGCTTCTGAAGAGCTCAAGGCTGCTTTCACCACCACTCCCATTCAAGCCACTTGGCCCTCACCCAGGCATTCAGAGTGGAAGCCGGTGTCTCCAGTGTGGTCATTGGAGCCATACTGTCTCAGAGACATGGTCCACAGCAAATGTTACACCCCTGGTCCTACTACTCACCCCTGCCAGATGGAATTATGATACATTAGATAAGGAAATGCATTAAATCAGCCTTTGAAGAGTGGTGCCATAACCTCAAGGAAGCCCAGCACCCAATGCAAGTCTTTTTTGATCTTGAATATATGTGTGCGGCTCGAGCTTTAAACCAAAGACAGCTCAGGTAGACATTATTCTTTCTTTCAGTTTGATTTTTGTCATCACCTGTCAACCAGGAATGGGAAAGCTGATGGTGTATCCTGAAAGGGAGACTATTGCTAAGAGAATGCGGAGCCTAATCAAGAACCATCCTCTCTCCTAAAACCTCACAACTTCCTTAGTGCCACAATACACCAGAACTTGCTTCATCTAATCCGATTCACTTCACAGGGCAACTTGTTAGCTCAGGAGGTGACTGAACAGCCTGAGCAAATGAGACACAGAACAAAAATGCAGTGCTCTACACCGGATAGGATCACCTACATCGATGGGCACATATACATTCCACCGAGGCGCCCCTGGCTAGAACGGCTACTCACACCCACCTTTGCCATGACCCTCCATTGGGTCCACACACCTTCCACACACCTTCCAATTTCTTCTGGTGGCCCCGTAGGCAAGCTGAAGTCCAGGATCACGTTGACTCTTGTGACCAGTGTGCTCACACCATGATGCCCCTTGATGCCCTAGTACTCCAGAGACCCCACCTAGACCCTGGGCCTCTGTCACCCTGGACTCCATAGTGCAACTCCCTTCCTCTGGCCACACAGTTGCCTTAACTGTTGTAGACCAATTGATCAAAATGGTGCATTTCATCCATTGTATCGGCCTAACCTCTGCTGAAACAATGGCTTGATTCCTAGCAGTTCATGTGATCCATCTTCATGGGCTTTTAGACTGTAGCACTTTGGACCAAGGCCCTCAGTTGGTCTTATGCTTTTGGCATGAAGCCCTCTGTCTAATGGATGTTCACACTTTTATTTCCTCCATGTACCACTACCAGACAGATGGGCAGAGAGAGAGGGTGAACTAAGTATTAGAGCAATACCTACAGTGCTTGGTTAACTACCATCAAGATAACTAGTTCTCCCTCCTTTTTTATGCTGAGTTCTCATACAACAATGCTGATTATGCCTCCACGGGGCAGAGTGCCTTCTTTGCAAATTATGGGTTCCAACCTCGCTTTCACCTAGCTTTGCCAGCAGCCTCCCCAAACCCAGCAGCCGGTGACTGAAACCAACAAATTCACCATATACAGGAGAAACTTAAGGATCACCTTGAAGATGTGAAAAGGAACTACAAGTATGCAATTGTTGACACCAGGAAGACCCAGCTCTCATGATGGGTCAAAAGGTCTGGCTTGCAGCAAAACACCTCTGTATGAATAGGCCATCCCATAAGCTAGACCACCAGTTCCTCAGACCCTTCCGGATTTGTAAGCAAATCAACCCTGTCATTCAAATGGCAGCTCCCTCAATCTCTTGAAAGTTAAGTTTTCTGTGTATCCCTCCTGAAGCATTACAAGATGGACCCTTTTCTTGATTGGTCCCAACAGCTGCCCCCACCAGTCCAGGTCCAAGAGTATTTAGTCCATGCTATCCTGACTCTAAACTGCAGAGGGGGAGAGATTGTACTACCTAATCAATTGAGAAGGCTAGGGTTAGGGTTAAAACACTCTGGGGAACCTGCTGCCCATGTCCATGCCCCTGACCTGCTAAAAAGGTTTCATCAAGACCCCTCAGATAAACCAGGCCCAGTGCCCATCTGGAGGAAGGATGCCTCTGGAGAAGGGGATGATATAAGGATACAGGGACTAGAACCCAGGTCTTAAAAATGTAAGATGGCTGACAGTCTCACAGTGCTACCAGGAGGCCCTGCAGAGCCCTAGTCAGGAAGCACCATGAAGAATAGGTGCTGCAGGAAGTACTGCTCAAGAGACCCCGAGTGGCAGTAACCTGTGGCCCTCTGATTGTTCAACCACCCTATTTAGCGCTGGTGGTTGTCCCAGAAAATTTTCTGGACAGCCACACAGACTTTGGGCCTGCTGCAACTCCAGACCTCACCTCATCTCCTGATTTCTGGTCTCCAATCCTAGCCTGACCCTTGCTCTTGCCTCCTGACTCTAGCCTGGTAGCACCTCTGATATCCAGTCTCCGATTCCAGCCTTGTACTACCTCTGGTCTCCGATCCCAGTTTGACTTTGATCCTGACTCTTTGTATTGAACCCAGCTCCACTGATTTCCTCTGACCCCTGTTCACTGGTTACCCACCCTGATGTGTGGACCCCAGCCCAGCTGTGACCACTAGACAAGACTGCCTATGCTATGGTCTCTTACAACACATTTGCTGGACATGCACTAATCCAAGCTTCTGCTGCGGATTCAGCAATGGGATCTGCAGTACCGCAAACATCTTTGCTGCCTGCTTCCTCGCACCCACCTCCAGTCTGAGCTCAGCTTGCCCAACTGCCACATGTGGAATACACATAGGGACCAGGACTTGAAGAAGAAATGGAGGTTATGTACTGTAACTGGAAATTCTTTGACATGTGTGTTCCCTATCTGTAGTGCCCAACTGTCCTCCGTTCCCTCTGCTTCGGATCTGATTAGATTCGCAGTAAGAAGAGGAACTGAAGGGTCAATGACCTGCACTGCCTCTTATGCCCTTGCTTGGGAGAATGAGGAGACCTACTGCACATGTGTGGGCCAACGGACACTGCTTGTTAAAATCTCACACTTGGGTATATGGTGTGCAGCATGCGTAACCACGTGTTGAATAGAGATAGGACCACACATCTCAAAGAACTTCCAGTTACAGTAAGTAACCTCCATTTCTTTCAAGTAGACTTTTCTGTCTCGAGTTATTTGTATTCATTCCATAGTTCCAAGGAGGAATTTCCTGATTTGGAATCTAAGTGCTGACTCCCAAACACCACAAGGGGAGACTGAGGAATTGGGAATACTTGCAGAGGCATGTTTTTTTTCAGAATTCCCTGCTAGCTTATCCTTTAGTCCAATAGATCACAGAGACTGCCTGTTCTTTTCCTGATTCTAATCAGGTGTTTTGCTAAATCTGTTCAGGGACTGTATATTCTCCCAGAAGATTTTGGAGACAAGTGGCTCTCCCTAGAGTGGATTTTAGTTATATCTTCCTCCAAAAAAAATAGACTTCACAGGGATTTCTAGCATATGCTTAAAGGATCCCCTGGGTAGTCAACAGGAGTGTCTTGCATGGAAGCTTACTTTATTTCAGTGCCGTGCTGTTTATTCATTTGTGTGTCCACATTAGTTATTTACTGACTGTTGGAGTTTTTCCTGAGTAAAGCCTGCAGGAATTGGCCCTTGATCTGCCTTTCTTTGATTCTATAACTTAGTAAAAGACATTGTCATTCTCAAATGTTTTATACTTCATTTTATTGCTTTTATGTTTTGTTTATACTGTTGTATAAATTGAACTACACAGTATTAAATTTTCTGACCACCTGAAGAAAAATAAAATTGACTTTTGTTGAAAAGAAAACATTGACAACCTATTGAAAAAATGTTAGATAAAAGATCTCTTGTTAAAATTACTTATGCTTTATATTTATTTACTCTAATGCAGTTGTTGAAAGTAATAATTTGGGATTAGGAATTCCATATAAAAATATTACAACATTTTTCAATTTTTACAGGTGTAACACTGTCAAATGCAATGGTAAATGCAGGTCTGACATCATTTAAAAAAATTGAAGATGCAAATACAAGGGAACTTGAATTGGTATTTAAAATTTTATATGCATATTTATATAAGGAAAATGCTAATGTTTAATACTTAATGAGTTATAGACTCCAGTGTTTTAAGTGGTTTATTCTTGTTCAGTATCACACTAGATTAAAGAAATATGCAATTATCTGACAGAGGTAGTTGATTTTTTTCCTGAAGTTGGTTATTAAGTTGACGTTTTGCTTCAATTATAAGTTACATGTTAATTTTACTGACATTTTTGTATTACTATATGGGGGAAGAGAGATTCACTCTAGAACTTCTCACTAACTAAAAGAATAATAGCTCAAATTCAGGAATTTCATCATTATCCTTTTAGTAGTGGAAAGTTATAGAATGAAATCCTGGCCCCACTGATGTCAATGGCAAAACTCCCATTGAACCTCAGTGAGGCCAGGATCTCACCGCAGATGTGGAAAGATGTGGGATTAAATTTTGCTGGGCTCCTGATGCACAATTTCTTTGGCATTTCTGCTTCTTAAGTGTGATAGCATCCTCTCCCCACAGCGTGTAAGGAGCTCTTTCATATCTCCAAATGGTGTGGACTTCATTAATACTCTTGTTTTGCATTTGGGAATTTGTTAGATCTTAATATGCCTTCTCTCCCTGTTTTTTTCCCCTGGTTACTTGTGTTTCATCATTTAATACATTAAAGTTTAGGACAATGTAGTACAGATACCTAATATAGGCGCTAGAGGCAGCTTTTTGAGGTCTGGCTCTACTCCGGAGAGGAGCAGCAGTTTGAAGCATTTCTGGCCTTTTGGTTAAGTTGCTATTCAGGTTACCATTGGAGGTAGGGAGATTGGAATTTTATTTTTTTTAATGACTCAGGTGGCCTTACTTGATTCATTGTCCTTGGTTTAAAATTTCTCTCATCCATAGTTTTTATAGTATGATAAAATAATAGTAAAGTTGCAAAGTCAAGTACTCCAAAGTCAGAAAATGCCAGAATTAAGATTGCTTGTGCAACCTTAATTTGTCTCCCTTTTGTTTATGCGTTATGATACAATATTTAATTATATGATCACATATTACTTTCTCTGCAGAATCCCTGCCACATTCAGTGCGGTACTGCCTGGCTAAGGCAGACTATTACCTACCTGTTCTGACAGTGCTGCGCCCTGGAAGTGGCCAACAGCAGATCTAGCTCCTAGGCGGGGGGCCAAGGGGCTCTGGGAGCTGCCTGAGCACCAGCTCCGCACTCATTGGCTGGTTCCCGCCCAGTGGGAGCTGTGGGGGCAGTGCCTGCAGGCAAGAGCTGCGTGGAGATGCTTGTGCACCTCCACCTAGGAGCCAGACCTGCTGCTGGCCCCTTCCGGAGTGCATCGCAGTCTGCAGTGCCGGGACAGGCAGGAAGCCTGCCTTAGCACTGCCGCTGACCAGGAGCCACCCGAGGTAACCCTGTGCCCCAATCCCCTACCCCAGCTCTGAGCCCCCCCGCAAATCTGGAGCCCCTTCCTGCATCCCAAACCCCTCATCCCCGACCCCACCCCAGAGCCTGAACCTCCAGCCCAGAGCCCTGACCCCCTCCTGCATCCCAACCCCCTGCCCCAGCCCAGAGGCCCCTCCCACACTCTGAACCCCTCATTCCCAGCCTCACCTTGCAGCCCTCACCCCAGCCCTGAGCCCCACCCACACCCCAAACCCCTCATCCCCAGCTCCTTTGGGTCATGGGCATCAACAGTTTTCTTCAACTGAGTCACCAGAAAAAAGTTTGAAAACCACTGTTCTAGACAATACCCTGCACTACACAGCCCTGATTCAGTCCAGAGGAAGTCCATCCTGTGCACTGAATGAGACAGGGGTCTCAGGGAAAAGATATGTGGTCATGTAATCCAAGACCATATCATGAACCATATGTACAAGAGTGCCAAATTAAGATTGCAAAAGATGACTTTTTGTGTGCTTGACTTTGCAACCTTTTTGTTCTGTTAACATAGTTTTTCTGTGTAATTTCCTAGATTTTTTAAAAAGCAAACTGAAAAAACAAATACCATCATGTGTCTTCATATTGACATCCAAATGGTTCATCAACAGGGTTAGAACCTCTAGATCCCCAGCACTGACCTCTGCCACTGAAGCCAACAGAGTAAATGATAGCAGATGATAACCTACTCTTGCTATGTGAACCAGCACTAGAGGGGGATAAGACACATTTTACCAGTATTTCATAGATAGTTGCTCTCTTCCATTCTCCTTGCCTATTCAGTCCCAATCTCCACATCTCAGGCTTCTTGTCCCAGTCTCCTTGCTCAGCCAGTCCCTGCCTCCCCTCCCTCGAGCTCTTAGTCCCAGGCTCCAATTAGTCCAAGGCTCCCCCCAGATCCCAGTGTCAACCCACAACTGCCAGTCACTGTTTCTCTCTCCCCTTCCCCCACTTTCAGCGTCACTGTCACCAAGCTCCTTGTCACAATCTACTCCTTTCCTTCCCCCTGGTCTGGCTCTTGTTCTTTCCGCATTCAAGTCAGGCAGCTTGCTCTCTCATGCTGCCTGGGCTTAGCACAGGGTCCTTGAGTGCCCATGAGAGGCAAGCTCCCTGTTCTCAGTTTTGGTGCCTGATCCCTCCCCCCCTTGACCCATAGCAGATAGGAGCAGCAATTACAGAGAAAGCGCTGTTTCACTCCTGTATTCCTGTGTTCAGGCATGCTCTGTTGCTGTTTGGGCATGGTGCATGCCTAGTTTGGATAGCACTAGGAGCTGTGCGGGGACGGAGGCTGCATGCTCATTGAGGAAGGACTATTCTGAGATTTTAGCTCATAAACTTTAAGAAGACTCTGCTGAGCATGTAAGAACTGAGATTTTGCAAAGGTTTATAATTTGGCCAAGTGTGGGTGGATTTTCACATGAACAGCAAAATGCACATCCCTAACACAAAGGCCACTCTTGCCAAATGTCAGTTTCCTGCTCCGAAGTCTGGGGGTGATAGAGCTTCTCAAAGAAAAAGTCACCAGAATTCTTTTGACATAGGAAAAAAAGCATTGTTTTGCAAACCTCATTCTTGGAAGAAGATGAACTGTTTTAGCTGAAACATTTACCCTCCTGCCCAAAAAGTTCAGCCTGTGACAGACACCAAAAAATGGAAAATTTCAGCCTAATGGTTAAAGTTTGACAGAGTTTTAAGTGACTGAAAATAGTGTCTTATAATCGAAAATGTCAGGAAACTTTAGTAGGTGGTGCTACTAGCCTATAACATTAGGACAATGTACATTTCCTTAGGGCAGAGGTTCTCAAACTATGGCCCGTGGACCACCAGTGGTCCGTGAACTCAATTCAGGTGGTTCGCAGATAGTTTCCTCTAAGGTGTGCGCCTAGGCGGCTGCACACAAGACAATGAAGGGCCATCCACCTAATTAGTAGAGTTGCGGAGGCATGGGTCCACAAATTAGGTGCCTGTACCCGGGAGAAGACACACATATAAGGTGAGGTGGTGGCCTTGGGAGGAATAGGGGATAGGTGGGAGGGGGAAGTGAGGTGAGAAGAGGGGGTAGGGGGAATTTGGGATGTGCAGGGCTGCAGCAGCCAGAGAAAGAGGCGACTTTCCCCAGCCCCAGGGCTGCGGCTGCCAGGGAGAGATGGCCCTCCTTCCCAGGCTCAGCTCTGTGGCTACTGTGGCGGGGAAGAGACCCCTCACCCTCCTTCCCAGTGCCAGCTCGAGGGCTGCCGCAGTGTGGGAGAGAGGGCACATCCAACACATTAGAAAAGTAAGACTACTGATATTAAACTATGAATTGTGTGCTTTTATTTATAGAACAAAAAAACTCGTTTTTTTTTTTTACGGTAAAGTTAGCTATCAGTACAAACAACATTTGGAAAGGTCATTAAGTGGTCTGCCGAGACCCTCAGCAATTTTCAAGTGGTTCACAAAAAAAAAAGTTTGAGAACCACTGCCTTAGGGGAACCCCTGTGGATGCTGGGTCATCTAGTAACTTCTTTTTATTGTGGTATTGCCAATCCTGCATCTAAAACAACTCCTTTCTCGTACTCCACAGTAATGTAGAGGAACTATGGTCCTTCCAAAATGACAATAGACGCTCTCGATGGTCCCAAAACACTTATTTGTATGACTGGAATTATGCTTGGACTTCCATATATGTGCTATTCAGTTTTCTCTCAAGAATAGACCTAACCCAGGACTAAGGTTCCCCCGCCCTTACTCTGAATAGCATAATTTATCAGATAAAGTTGTTCATATTCATTCTAGTGTGATCTGATCCATTTTAATGGGGGCAGTCTTCTATAGCATTTTTTTTATGTGGGGGTGGGGGACTAAGGAGTTTAGTAGGTTCCAAGTTCCTTGCCTGTTGAGGATTATGAGAGAGGTGAGAGTCAACCTCTGAGAGACTATTCTGCTTGTGGCTGAACAGTTATTGTACATCAGAGCAACTGATATTTTTTCTTGTCAATTCTTTCCTGGCTGGTGAAGTAATAACTACTTCCAGTTAAGACATTCCTTCATCAGGATGAGGAAAGAAGAAATTATACCATCCCTGAAAAATAATTATCCCTCTTTAATAATAAGTACAGTATTTGCAAATTATGGGCCAAATCTTCAAACGATATGGAAACCTCCAACTTCTTTGATATTAAGGGTAGTTGTAGGTGAATAAGAACTGTCCGTAGTTGATCCTGTGCATTCTCTTGTTAAACTTGTTTATTTGAAAGTTATTTTTATTACTGGTGAAACATGATGACTTGTAATATATCAGAAATAAAACTAAATATTTGCAGATTTTAAACAGACATCCTCCTTTTGGAAACCAAATAAAAGAATCTGTGCTACATCTGCCAAAATATGAACTTGGCATTGAACAGGTAAATTCTTCCAATTGCTTTACTGGGTAATGCTTTTTATGATTGTTTTGCTTTAGAATTCTGCTAACATAGTAAAAATAAAATATTTCAATAAAATATTACAATAGTAACTGTGTAAGTTCCACATCGGGAATATGAAATGAGGCATGCCCTCTTCAACCTTTCCATGTGTTGTTAAAGGCCTGCCCATTTAATTTATATATATTGTGTGTTCCTAACGTTGTTCTTTGTGACCTCTCTATGGCCACACTCCACATTTTAGGAAATATTGTCATAAGAAATCAAATGTTCCTGAAACACAAGTTCATTCAAAGACTTCTTGAGTTAGTTGTCTACATTCTACACAAAATATCTGATCTCTTTCTTTTCTTGTTTCTTCTGTTTGTCAGCAATCTTTTTATGTTAAAAGATGCGAAAGGAGACAGTTCACCTATTGATCTAGCTCTTTTGAATATGTAAATCTGACAGCTCTCTTCCATCTTAAATATCAAACATGAGGCAAAAAGAGGTCAATAAGAACTTTTTTCTGTTTCTAGATATCAGATTCAGGAACATACAGAAACAATAGCTGATTAGAATCAAATAATTGATACCATGCATATCAAAGGAGTCATGATCTAATGCTTTGGGTGGGATACAGGAAATCCTGAGTTCTGATACTCACTCCCTCTGTGGTATTGGGCAAGTCACTTAACCAGTCTGCCTCAGCTTTCTCATCTGCAAAATGTGGATAATAACACTTAATTGCCTCATCGAGTTGTTAAGACAATTAGTTACAGTTTGTACTTTGAAGATGAAAAATTTGATATAAGTTTAAAGTGTTATGACTATTATTATAATAATGATCAATTCTGTTTTAGTCTGTCATTTTGTAGATTAGCACAAGTACTTGAATAATGTATTAGTAATTCTAAAATCCTTTTCAGAAGGAAAAGTTAACAATGATAAATGCTGCACAAAGATCGGCCTGCATTATTAAAGTTTTTTTCTCCTATAAAATTGAAGCAAGAAGTATCTAGTTTTCTTGCTTCATCCCCAGACATATTTACATATGAATTAATAGGAGAAAAGGAGGATTTTTCTTGTCTTATTCGGTATTCTTTCCTGTGAAGCTAGGATTTTGACACACATATTTGTGTCTGATGCATTTTTTGTTTATGCCAACAATAGAGGATCAGTATTTAATGTATTTATTCTTTTTCAGCCAAGATTTATTGTGATTATATTTTAATTTATATAATCCAAATTGGACCCATAATAGCTGATATCAGTAACTGAAAAAAACCAAGACATCTCAAATCAGCATTTGAAATAGCATTATATTGTTTATGAAAAATATACTTACATGTAAAATACACTTTGTTTTTACCATAAGTTTCTCCAAAGCAATTATTTCCCATATTTTCCATAACATTTCTTCAAAATTATGGGCACAGTTCATTTTTCTAGAATTTGGTGATCATGTTACTGTCTTCCATTAACCACTGATTAATCCTTTAAATGGTATAATTAGTACCCAGCTATTAAACTTAGTAAAGGGATACGGAAGCTTTGACTGTTAGATTACCAACGTGAGCCAGACTGAACTATGCAGTGTTGTAGCTGTGTCAGTCCCAGGATATTAGAGAGACAAAGTGGGTGAGACAATATCTTTGATTGGATCAACTTCTGTTGGTGAGAGAGACAAACTTTTGAGCTGCTGCTTCTACCAGACCTGAAGAAGAGCTCTGTGTAAGCTTATGCTCAAATAAATTTGTTAGTCTCTAAGGTTACACAAGTACTCCTTTTCTTTTTGTAAATACAGACTAAACGGCTGCTACTCCGAAACCTATGTAAGCCTGAAAGCTTGTCTCACTCACGAACAGAAGTAGGTCCAATAAAAAATATTACCTCCTGCCCCTTGTCTCCCACATAGAACTGGCAGTTATGACTGTAAGTCATTATAATAGGAAGGTTCTTTAGGGGTTTGTGAGAAAGAAATTGATGGTCTCAGTCTAATTTGTCATGAAAAAAGTCCACTCTCAAAACTGCCATGATTAGCACTCATCATTGCAGTCTTAACATTAGAAAAAGAATGGAGACCGAACTAGCTTCACTCACCTACAGTAGTCTCCTTCTAAATCAGACAGATACACATTCGAATGAGGAACAGGGCAGCACTGAGAAAGCTTGCCTCGCTGCTGTCTGTAATGAACTTGTTATTTGGGTGAATGGAATAATAGTTGATTCACTCGCATCGCCAGTCTGACATATTTTGAAAACATTAGGATTACTTAATAAAGTTCTAGTAAAATAGGTATTTTACAAATTACATATTTCTAGAAAGCACCTGGTTTAAAGACTGTAAAACATGTTGAAATGCTAGCATAAACAGGGCATGAATCTTTATTTCTGGTGTTTGAACTCCAGCAATGGATACATGAGGAGCATTCATATCTATCTTTGGATTTACTAGTAAACAGACTGTTCCACTAGAAATCACTGGTGGGCATCCCTCATAGAATCAGGTTTCTATTTTCCTTGGCAGTGAACAGAAGGGGTTTTTCTGTGCTGTTCCATTCATCTTTGGCTAGAAGTGCAGAGCATCTTTGAACAGTCATTCAAACTTAGAATCTCGGCAATGAACTCACGATGATAGCCCTTTCTGATTGTGGACAAAATAAATGTGTGTTCTGTTGAAATTGCACCTGTCCAAATTGAGCCTTTGTTCGTGGTGTACAAATTCATGAAAAGGAGTGTGGCTTACTCTGAAGTGTTTTTACTGGTTATATCATTTTATGTATGATTTATTTTCCTAGCTTGCAAAATACAGTGATACAGTGGCTGAAATCTTAGTGACCATCATATTAACAAACTTTGAACAGCTTCAGATTAAGAGAACTGCACCAGATTTTCACTATGTAACCTTACTCATAGGAGATGCTGATAATCAAGTGGTTTTTAAACAGAAAATTATGTAAGTGTGATCAGTCATGTTATTTACATCTTTAGGAATGTCATTTTGTATTATTTCCATGAAGAGTCAAATAATATATAGTTGGTGTAACTTTTTTTTATATTAATGAGACTAACGAAATATCTGTTATTTTAGTGGAAGTCCTGCTGCAAATGGATTCCCTAGGCCCGATTCTCTGTTGCTCTGTGTCCTGTGCAAAATGCGTTATAAAGTGCTTCCTGATTTCGTAGCATTTTACAGTTGCTTTGCACTGGTGTAAATGGCTAAACAAGGCGCAGTCCAATAAAGTCAGTCCCCTTGCATATATCATGCCATTCTAAATATCTGTGCAGTTGTGTTATCAATTTTATTGATTATATTGAAGCCAAAAGCATCCAGTTTTAATATAAATACACAAAATTTACATTACTTAATGCTTATAGAAAGGAAACTTTTTGAATTGTTACTCATGAAAATTAGGTACTGAATTATTTACATAGGCAGCACTTGCCTACCTTCCCTACACAGGTTTTTTTCACCTGGCAGAGGAATTAGACACTCTCTCTCCAGTTGGATGAGCTATACGTGAAGGGAATGGGAAACAAAGAGTAAAATAAATCTTCTCCAACTAGATGACCTGCACCTGGGTCCTGATCAAGTCCTCACAAAGAGGAAGGCATGCTCTTTCCACCTTGCAAAACTGGAATGTCATCTCAGGATCCTGGCTATCTTAGGGCTGCAGGCCCAGAGGGCACATCCTATTGGAATGTTTTTGAGACCCCTCATCAATTTGATCCCCTGAATCAAAACTGCTCTATGGTCTTTTACCAGATTTCCATACTGCTAGCATCGCAAATAACGTGACTTTTTTTTCGTAAAATGTTTACCACTATCTTACTGTCCATTGTGTATACTTAATATCATTATATTATTATATTTTGCAGGGATTCTGTCTTGCTGAAAAATGGAAATTGGACTAAAAAAATTGAAGTGAAAAGAGCTCTTAAATCTGAGGAACTTAGTATAAATTTAATTAGCTCTGAATATGGTAGGTTTATTGATATGATTAGTACTTTAAAATATATTTTTAAAGATGTTGAATAAATAGTGAAACCAGTTTCCTTTATACCAAGCCAAAACTTCAATAACAATTAATTAATTTAAAAATAAAATTCTATTCATTGTTTTATTGTATACTATGCTAAAAGCATTAATTATGAGATTTTTCTAATGTAACTGTTTCATGTTAGTGTCATGTTAGTCTCTCCTTGCTCCCTAGGATTTAACCTGAACCCTTCTCCCCAAAACTCTTTAGAAGACGACTCCAAAACATTTCAGCCCATACTTATTCCCATCTATCCCCAAAGTTTTCCAATCTCCTCTCCATCAGTTCTGAGCCACATACCAATTCATCATATCAGATTTGCCTGATTTAACATTGATTCTCTTAATGGCAAATCGCTCCTTGTCTTTAACGTTGTGTAAATGGTAATATAAGAAAATATTTTTCAATTTACATAAACATTTTTGTGTTCCATTTCTAAAAGTTGGGGTGGATATTCAGCAGAACTATACAGCCTTTTACTTAGGACCAAAAAGGTTTGGAAATGAAGTGGTTTTACAAAGAAAATTAGAAGCTGAGTCTTCACCTATGTATCATGCCTCTTCAGTAAGATCAACAGGAGCGAGAAAGGATACAGGTAATTAATAATACTCTAAAGAATAGAGTCCCATATCCTGCTCCTGTTGAGGTCAATGGAAGTTTGGTCAGTTACTTCAATATGAGCAGGACTGGGCCCCATATTTGTTTATCTTTCTTCACTTTTGGGTAAAATGTTGTATGAAAACACACTACAATATATTAAGGAATTTAGTGTACTGTGGCTTTGAATCCAGTATAGACAGTTAGGACTATTTCCATCAAGTCACAACAAGGGCATAGAGTGTTGCTGTATTGGCTCAACAGGTAGTGAAGTACGTTTCCATAGGGAACTGAATTAGGGAGAGAAGTTGGACATCTAGTACCTCATGCCTTCAGAGTTTTAGGGTGGTGTTGACGTGATGCTTACAGCTTTTAGTGGGAACAGTTATTGCTTTGCTATGAAAACAGTCTTAGCAACCCAAAGAGGAAGTCTCTCTGACAAACATGAAGCAGTTGACATTTTTGACCCAAAAGTTTTTTGAGGGTGAACAAAAATCTAGTGTCATGGATGACTTTGTTCCTTTTTCTCCCTGAGAAACCCTCAATAAAATCAGTGAAATAGAAAAACGGCAGCATTTCTTCTTCTTCTGTTACCTCAGGAGGTGCCTGTAACCGAGAGACCACCTACATGAAACTTGGGAACAGAGAATGCAGCCATCACTGTAAAAATAAAGATGTATGTGGACACGACTGCTGTGAGTTTCATGAAACCTCATTATTTCTAACATCTAAATTCAAAGGATCTAATTCCCTCATTTACACAAGTGTAAATTAGGATTAATTTTGTTGATATTAATGGTGACATTGGTATAAAAAGAGTACACAGCAAGAGAATCATGCTTAAAATGTCACTATGATGCAATCTAAAAAGTAAAAATTATTAATAAATAACTGCAGTATAATTATTCTGTAGCGAATACAACGAAGAGTAATATTTTACAGAATTTGATAGCAATGTCAAGCTTTTCATATTTTTGTATGAAAACAAATGCATCAAAAATTGTCTCTTATAAAACATCTAAGATGAAATCTTAGCCCTGTTGAAGTCAAAATTCCCATTGACTCAAATGGGGCCTGTATTTTACCCCTAAAATTTAATCTGAAGAATCTTCAATTCCTTTTCTTAGGTAAAATTGGAGTTTCACAGAAATCTGAGTTAAAGAGAGGTTCAAAGTTTTCTTCATACCTAGCTGATTTAAGGAACAGAAATGCAATTTCATCAGTTCCCCCAGTCAAACGACTAAAGGTTCGTTTTAACACATGTTCCTGAAAATTTTTTTATTTAATCTTATTTATTGAATATATAAGTATTTGTGGGTTGAAGGTATTTTATTAATCACATACAGACACATAGGATCAAATGTGTCCCATTGCTGTGAAATATGGAAATAGCAAAGGAACACAAAAAAGATAGGAAAGGCCCAGTAATCTTGGAAGGGTGTAGCTGCTAAGTGGTATGTTTCCCATGAGCCTGTGGAAGCCTTTTTCTGCAAACACTGCCTGATTTGTACTCTGCAGATTTAGGAAAGTATGGTGGACCAAGTAGCAGGCGTAGCTGGAAGCCACCACTCTATGTGGCATCCTAGGGAAATACTACCTGAAATTATAAGTAAAAATTAATGCTGGTGTCCTGAGAGAATTATGCTGCCAGGGGAGATTTTAAGAGTAACGTTATTTTTAGATTCTTAGACTCTACAAAGTGTCAAGGCTAAGCGCTTTGCCCCCTGCAAATCTCTCTTCCCTATGGGAAGAATGTGGCATCTGAGTTTTTGCAATGCTTATTTCCCCCTCCCTGCAGGTTTTTCTGCAGTGGAGGATGATTTGGCCCATAGAGAACAGAGAAAGAAGTGTGGTTAACAGTCTGGTCTTGCTGAGATATTTGCATTACTCCAAGATCTCACTGGCTAAATTGAGTAATGTGATTTATAAAACTTTTTAAAAAATCTATTCCATCAGGTAGCTGCACATTTCATGCATTAATTCTATAAAATATGAATAATAACTTTCTTCCTATAAGAAAAGGAGTACTTGTGGCACCTTAGAGACTAACCAGTACTCCTTTTCTTTTTGCGAATACAGACTAACATGGCTGTTACTCTGAAACCTTTCTTCCTATAGTGGCTTCCCTATTTTTTGGAAAGTGCAAGTGGTGTGATGCAGACTATTAAAATACAATAATACACTAATCATCTGTAATAATCTTTTTTTAGATGCAGATACAGTTAAATAAATCTCAAAATGTGGATCTGAAACAATTTGTTTTTACACCGAAATCTTTGCTGCCAGCATTGCCAAGGTATTATATTATTGCTATAAGTAAAATAAAATTTAAAACCTGTTCAGTTTAAATTCTCTCACTGGCATAAGCAGTGAAGACCTGTTTTCTGAATCAAATTATTTTTAATTTGCAACTTTCTTGTGACTCTGTTTTACTGATTTGTATGAAGGTCTGACTACACACAGTCTTCTGGGTCAGCTTCACGAGAACACTGGAATAATGTTAACATCCTTGGTAGACCTCAGAACCAACTGCAATCAGAGAGTTATGAAAAGAGTAGTAAGTTATTACTAATGTATGACATTTTCTGTGATTTTTTCATTGTTTTGAATTAAATGTTTCTTGCAAAATTAAACCTGTTGAAATCACTACAGCAACCACCATAGTGCTGCAGGGAACTGCATAATTAGGGTAATACAATATGTTCTGTCAAGGCAAGGAACTTGATTTGACATTGGCTTTTCTTCTAAAAATCAATTAAAGTTTCAAGAACAGATCTCAGCCAATAAATGTCCCTTAAAGGAAAACTGTACTGGTTAGTTCTAATACCTTAGGGCCCAATTCTGTAAAAACTTATTACTGAGTTGGATGCTTATGACTGTGCTTATTCCCATTGATGCCAGTTGTAATGCATCAGATAGTTTACCTCCATCTCCTTCTGTTTTCCACACATGTTTCCCATCATCGGTGGAGTATCTGAGTGAAAAGTGAGCATTATGCTTTGTATTGTTGGGCTCTTAAAACAGCTAAATTAACCTTTAGTAAAACCTCTCTGTTTATATTAAAAACTAAAGTTTTATTTTAATACCTTTCAAGGTTCTAATTGCTCCATAAATGTGAGTATATATCAATAATCAATGAAACTTTACTGCTGCTTCCCATCATTGTTGATGAAGGTCCCAATCCTACCACATAAACTATTTTCATTTACATACACTGCATGTTAAGTGCTTTCCATTTCTAGTGCACGGCGATTTACAGTATACAATTGTGTTCTATTTCCAGTGTTCAAAAGGTAACAAAAGAAACAGAAAATACTGCTAACTTGAATGTGTATCTCCAGAAATGTACTGCCTCCACATCTGGTTATGCTCATTTCTGCTACTCAAGCAATGAAAGGAAATGAAAACCCTTCTGCATAGTACTCTCAAATAATGTTTTAGTGCAGCTATCTCTGCATATTTTAGTTAAATGCTTTTAAAATTAATTGTTTAAAATGTGTTAGTCTGCTGTGATTAGTTTTGGGGAGTTGAATTTATAGGAGAGGGAGACAGTGAGTAAGACTAAATAGAGTGAATAAAGAGCAATGAATGGGGTGGGAAGGTAAAGGGACTGGGCTCGTCCATGTTAAACTTGCACTCTATCACACCATAATTCTCACACTCGAAAAAAAAATTAAATCAGAGGTGACTTGAAATATTCTTTATAAGGGTCCCTTGCTGGAATTTGGTGTGAAGATGACTGTTTTCTTAAAATAACGTTGAGAAAAAGTGTGTAGCTAACATAGTTTGCTTTTTTTATAGGTTGAACAAATACTCTTAAGCATGCAATCCAGAGTTTTATACCCCTATTATAATTGCATTACAGATTTCTCTTGGGAACATTCTGTGACTGTAAGTGAGGAGAGCCATCAGACAATGACGTCAAAGAAAAATTTTAAAGAATCTTTAATGCATAATTTGACTAATGCAGATAAAAGCAGCTCTTGGTTTTCAGAGGCTTTGAATGTGAACTTTGAATTGGGAGATGAAGTTTGGGATGATTTTGATGATGACAAATTAATACATGCTAGCAGCTTTTTCACTGGTGTGGAGAGTAGAGAAGATTTAGGTAAAATTATTTTGGTGTAACCTATTGTTTATAATTGTCACTGTATGTACCAAATGGATAGTGCACCAGATAATCTTCCTCAAATTAACTCTTCGCCCCCTTTTTGTTAAAAGTAATTGATTATGATCTGAAGTAAAATTTAACTTAAAATCTGTGGGTAACTTAATTGACCAGCTGATTTAGAATTGTTGTTTAAAGACAGATTTTTCATTCAAGATTATTGCAGCCTAAATATCAAAGATAGTTTTCTACTCAATCTTCATTCACAGTCTCAGAAGTTGGGTGTTTGTTAAAATGATGAGCAGGGAAATAGTTAATGTTTTCACTTAAATTGTTTCCAATTTGGTACAGTTAATTGTAGACCTTACCAACAAATTATAGACTCAGCACTTGCTAGCCCTCTGAATCACCATAGACTTCAGAGATTTTAAGATCAATAGATTTTGCTTTTTTCCAGCAGGCAAGTTCTACTGTCCAAATGCTGTGAAATTACTTTGCAACTGCCAAAGATTACTCCCTTCCTGTGGCCTGAATTACAGACACCATATCCACCTTTTCCTCATACATTATATCATAATCAGGTTCATGGACCTGATTTCATGTGTATTATTCCCTATTTCACAATCACAGTGAAGCAGGTTCTTCCTGATTGAGTCCATAACCAATCCCTCTCGCAAAGACAGATGACTGGAAGAGCCATCCACAGTATTAGATTAAAATACAGGTTGCGAGAAGGGAAAGTTTCCTTTCTTCCACTGCTCTCCATGTAAATATTCACTTTTTAGGCCCTTTTCTATAAGGTGCAAAGCACCTTCAAATCTCAGTGAAGTAAATGGAATTTGCAGAATTGGGCCTACTCACCAGGGCCTGGGTAGGATAGCTCTATCAGGATGCATGCTTTAAGTTGGGAAAATAATGGTTTCTGAAAATTAGGAATTGTTTTGGCCCTTCTGCTTTCTATGTTTCAATAAGCAGTGTGGTTTTGAAGACAAAATAAACCTTTGTTAAAGTGCATATTGAATTAAGCATTGCTTGTTCTCACACGTGAATGTAACCATACTAAAATAAATGCACTTGCAATGTATTTCCTTCTGTTCTTCTGTAGCTGTATATGTGCTTAAAATCAATAGAAAAGAAATATAAGGAAACAAGTGTATTAAAAGTCTCCAAATTATCATGAAAGTCAAATGATAGACCAATTCAGAATTCGTGATAATTTTGTAAATATGTGAATTTGTTGGTTTTTTTATTTATGCTGCAGTGTGGATAAATGTTAACCTTAAAATTAATCAACTTAACAGGCAAAGCACCAGAAAAAAATGGGAGTTTTACAAATGTTAAGTTAAACTCTTAAAATAGGCTGCATATACACTGACAAAAACATGACCCTTAATTCACCCCTGTTGGTAGCAATGGCAGGAGCTGTAGCATAGTTAGGGCTCAAGCAGGCTAAACTGTTTTCACCACCATTTTGTCTATCCCCACTCTGAGCAGAGTTGACCAATACAGTGGTAAAGACACCTGTCTAAATTAGTTTTTTCTTCAAATGGTGGTCCCTATGTGTATTCCACATGTGGGCACACAGGCGCATTATGCCCTTGAGACCAGAGATTTCTAGCAAATAGTGTCTGTTGGACCACACCTGTGCAGTTGTTCTCATGTTCCACACCGAAGGTATAAGGGGTGGTTTGAACTGACATCTCTCCAGTTCCTTCTTACCTCAGCATAGCCTGAGTCAGAATCCTCTGTCTCCAAAGAGTATTGTCTACATCTTATACAGAGTTCTAGTTTTTTACCATTTTAGTAGTTTCCCCCACCTCAGGGACCTTTCCCATTTTTCCCTTTGGGAGGAGGATTGTGCCCAGAGTTCCAGGTTTTTAGAACTCTCTCTCCTATACCTGCTCCTTCTCGATCAGTGATGAACACCAATGCTGCCTTTGCTGCCTTGGGGAGGCTTATATCTCTGCCAAGTGCAGCAACTGCTGCTGCTTCCCTCCCTGAAACTGAAATGGACGAGAGCTTTGACTGAGAAAGCACCTTATGGAGAAGGCCATGAAACTCCCATCAGATCGAGGCTGGGGAGAACTCCCTGTACATCGGCTTCAGGCTGTGAGCAGTGCTCCTTTGAGGACAAGCTCTGGAATAGAGACTAGAGTTGTTAAGCCCAAGGAATCATTACTTTAGGGCTTTCATGAGAGTAAGGGGCACTCTCACAGACATAAGAACATATCTCCTAGATCTGCTCTTAAAAGAGAGGCTCCCTTTCTGTCTCTATTCAAGTTATGTGTGTCCTAAAGACTTAGGTCCACCTAAATCTTCTGGCCACAAGAGTAAGGCGCAAAGGAGAAAGGATCCGTCGGTACTGGCTCTGGCTCCAACTCATAAGCTGGAAGATAAGCACCAACTGAAATCTCCAAGTTGGACTCCTCTTTGATGATACCGATTGACTCCCATCAGGGTCCACTGACGACCATGCCCATAGTCACACTGGATCCATCGGTTCTGACTGCTATAATGCTTCACACCCAGGGACAGACTGAAACTTAACTCTCTGAGGGTGAGATAAGGCAAAAATATCCTCCAACCTCCTCCTCGTCTTCGAGTGCTTGCTCATGTCCATTCCATATTAGGTGTGTGTGCTCGCCACATGCACTGGTGCCGGAAGTTTTTCCCTCAGTAGTATCCATAGGGGACCAGCTCTGGCACCCTCTGGTTCCCCCCACCCTCAGTTCCTTCTTGCCGTCAGTGATGGTGCTGGAACATCTGCTGCTTCAGCTAGCATTGTGTTCGTTCAGTGTTTCTTATGAACGTTTTCCTGTAAAATAGTTGTACATAGTTAATAGTTCCCTTAGTGTTGATTCTAATTTAGCCGGTCCTGGACGGGACTCAGCCTAGGGACAGGGCATGCCCTGGTCCCCATGTTTTAAGACTGTGATCGTTGTAAGCAGCCTATGCCCATCAGTGACCCGCACAGTAGCTGTTTAAGGTGTCTGGAAGAAGGGCACATAAGTGACAAGTGTCACACTGGTAAATCCTTTAAACCCCGGTCAAAAAAGGAGAGAAACATCCTTCTCAGGGCGCTCCTGATGGAGTCGGCACTAACTCTGGCACCAGAGCAGAGGTCTGACTCGGCCCCGAACACCGCAGTATCAGTGCAGAGCGCCCCGCCAGTGCCGTCTACAAGCTGGCACCAATCCCCCTCCCTGGACCTGGCCAAGAAGCTGAAGAGGACCATGAGGGGAAGATTTCCCACTTCCATAAGGGAAAGGAGAGGGCCAGAGGAGAGCAAAGACCCGTGCTGGGCAGCTCAGCACATCCATCAGGGAGTCGGGCCCCAGCTCAAGTCGAGTGGTCTAGCCCATCCTGTAACATGCCTTCCATGCCAGACAGTGACGAGGGCCTCTGTCAACTAGAGGTCCTGTCGACACCCGACGCCCTGCAGGCCGCGCAGGAGATCCCGACGCTACCGGTGCCGCCCACACTGGCTCCAGCAATACCCCGATGCAGGGGTAAACCCACCTTGAGACCTCTCTGTGTGTCCCTTCCTCAGCAGCACCGTTCCCCATCAGAAGAAGGGAGTAGCCCTCTTCTTCTTCTTCAAGTGCTGTCCCTGTGGGTGCTCCACTCTAGGTGTCGGTGCATCCCGGCGCCATTGATCGGAGATTTTCGGTAGCAGTGCCTGGTCGGGACGCAGGCACTCAGTTGGTATCTCCCGTCTCGATGGAATCTTCCTGAGCGCCTGCGTCCCGGACCCCCCTCAGTTCCTTCTCAACCGTCCCCAGCTGAAGACGGGACTCGGGGCAGTGCTACTTCTCTTCCCTGGTCTCTGTAGGAATAAAGTATCAAAGAATATAGAAATAGTCATTAGTTACATCCCAGTTGTTTCCCTTCCTTTAGTGTAGTTACATAGTTAGTTACTTAGTTTAAAAAAACAACTTTTCGCTTCAGGCTTGTCTCCTGCTGAGACACTCTCCCCTGCCATTTCTAGTTCACAATGCCAGGGGCTTCCGGATTCAAAAAGTGTGTTTCCTGTCAGGACTCCATGCCATGGTCCGATGGGCACTCACATTGTGTGAAGTGCCTTGGAGAAACCCACATTCCCGCAAAGTGCCTCCACTGTACGAGCTTCAAGTCAAGGGCTCGGCACGACAGGGACCTGTGGCTTAAAATGCTTCTGATGAAAAAATCCCTGCAGCCGCTTTCGGAGAAAGTTAAACCCGCTCCCCGGCCAGATCCAAACCAGTGGAGAGCATTGCTTCACCCTTTTTGGAACAGAGGCAAGAAGCACAGCAGTCTCATAGGAGAGACTCTGACAAAGGTAAAGGGTCTCCTTTGGTAAAGGAGACTCTGACAAAAGTAAAGAGATCCTTACCCTCTGTGCTGACAGCGCCACAGGCAGGCGCCTCAGCTCTTTCTAAAGCCTCAGCTGTGGCTCCCACAGACCGCAGAGGCAGGAGCTCAACCTCCCGTACCGGAAAGGTCTCCGTGGCACCGAGTGCCTCAGCACTAAAAATAGCCACGGTGCCAGTTGTGCACTCTGCCCCGGTGCCAACAAGGACATCAGCACTGACCCCTTCCACGCTAAAAATAGCCGCGGTGCCGACTGCGCGCTCTGCCCCAGTGCCAGAAAGAATTTCGGCACCGGGCCTGCCTCCTGCCCCGGAACCAGCAGCGGACCCCCTGAAGGGCACCGCCAACAGACCTGCGGCACCGCTGACACTTCCTCTTCAACTTGCAAATGCGCTAGAGCACAGACCAGGCTCAGCGCAGCCCAGGGAGCAGGAGCAACAGTTCCTCACTCAATGTGACCTCTGTGCCACCTGAGCCTAACTCTCTGTTTCTGGATACACAGGGCTCACTCTTCGAACAGCCACTCTCACCACCTGAACTCGCTACCTTCAGTGACAGCGAACACGATATACAGCAGCAGGTGGAGTTCTCCCCACCTGCCTCTCCTCCTCCACTGGACCCGCTTCCACCTCAGGCTACGGTCCTCAGCTACCAGCCTGTTTCCCTACTTCCCTTCCCTCCCCCCGTGGACGGCACCTGGGTTCTCCTACCCTATGCCTTGGCCCCAGTGGTACCCTTGGCCACATCCTCCTACCACACATCCTCAGACCTCTTCCACGAAACCGCTTCTGTGCTTCGATCTCCAGCTCTGTTCACTTCTAGAGTACCTGAACACCCTCCTGAGAACATGAGCTATGAACCATATCCTGACTCACCGACCCCTAATTCTCCATCTGCTCCAGACAGAGCCCTCTCCCCCCCCCCCCCCGCCTCCACAGAACGTGGATGACTGTAAACGATTTCAAGAGCTTTTCAAGAGGGTGGCACTCAGTCAAGACATCCCCCTAGAAGAGGTTCAGGAGACACAACACAAACTCCTCAGAATCCTTCAACCCTCTGCACCCTCAAAGATCGCGCTCCCTATAAATGAAGCACCCCTGGAACCAGCTGACACTCTGGCACACTCCAGCTTCTTTATTACCTACCTGCACAAAGGCCGAACGTAAATACTATGTTCCTGCTAAGGATGCTGACTTCCTATTTTCTCACCCCACAACCGAACTCTCTTATCATGGATGCAGTCGCACAAAGGATGAAATAGCCACAATATTGGCCCATCCCGCAAGACAAGGACCTTAAACGCCTTGACGTCTTGGGATGCAAGGTTTACACGTCCTCCACTCTACAATTCAGGATTGCAAACTACTCTGCACTCCTCGCCAGTTATGGCTCTGATAACTACAATAAACTTTTTGAATTTGCCTCCTACATCCAGAGGACAGGAGAGCGGACTTTAAATCAATTCTGAGCGAGGGCCAATTGATTTCCAGAACGGCCCTACAAGCCTTTTTAGACATGGCGGACACAGCAGCCCATACTACTGCAACTGCTGTGGTTATGCGCAGATCTTAATGGCCTTCTGCATCTGACATCCCTAAAGATCTGCAGACCAAAGTGGAGGACCTCCCCTTTGATAAAGACAAACTGTTTTCCAAAAAAAAACCTGATGAACTACTTCATAATATGAAAGATTCTAGAGCAACACTGCGCACCCTGGATATTCACCCATCTCTTCCCAGGAGACAACGATACCAACCTTAGCAAAGACCGCGCACACAACAATATTATCGGCCTCAACCCAAACCATAGGACATAAATGGGAATCGCTCTAGACCCCCTAAGCGCAGACAAAATCAAGCTCAAGCAACCACCTCTCACCCATCCAGGAATAAACAACAATTTTGAAATGTTGGTCGAGGGTCTGGGTGACCACCCCTTGATTCCACAGCCTACTTGCCCATTTGTCCACCGCCTCCAGAGTTTCCAACATGCCTGGCAGCATATTACACAGGATCGCTGGGTCCTCGAAATAGTTCAGTCTGGTTACTCTATCCCATTCATATCCTATCCTACCCTTCCCCATCCCTCTTCAGGGACCCCTCTCACAAGCAGAAGTGACTTTGCGTAGAAGTGGCTCACCTTCTCTAGCTAGGCACAGTGGAACCTGTGCCGATGCAACACTGAGGGAAAGGATTCTACTCCCATTACTTCCTGACCCAGAAAAAGACCGGGGGATGGAGGCCTATACTAGATCTACGCTGACTGAACAAATTCGCGAGGACACAAAAATTCAAGATGGTCACACTGGGCACAATGATTCCTGCACTGGATCAAGGGGACTGGTTCACAGCCCTTGACCTACAGGACGCTTATTTTCATATATCAATTCATCCAGCTCACAGACGCTTCCTACGATTCACAATCGGTCACGACCATTTTCAATATAGAGTTCTTCTTTTTGGCCTCTCCACAGCACCAAGAGTCTTTTCCAAAACTCTAGTCCTGGTCGTAGCTCACCTCCACGAACATGGGATCACGCTTTTCCCCTATCTGGACAATTGCCTCATCAAAGGCAACTCCTATGGCGAGACACTTCAAGCTACCGGTTTCGCCATCTCCCTCTTTCACAGCCTAGGCCTCCAAATAAACATCCAAAAATCCACCCTGACACCTACACAACAGATCGAGTTTATCGGAGTTCATCTCGACTCAATCCAGAGCAGAGCCTCGGTCCCATATCACAGATTCCTCGCTATCACGCAGCTCATATGCACGCTCTCTATTTGTCCCAGGACACAGGCAAGAATCTATCTACAGCTCCTTGGTCACATGGCAGCAACCACCTTCATGATCCAATATGCCAGGCTACACATGAGATGTCTTCAGGGCTGGCTCAATTCCAATTTCAAACCCAACAGACACACCTTAGGGACGCTGCTAACTCCTCCTTCCAATGTTCTAGCTTCCCTACATTGGTGGACAAGACCAGAAAACCTCTGCAAGGGGGTTTCCTTCCAGCAATGATCCCCAACACTCATGCTCACCACGGACGCTTCCCTAATCAGTTGGGGAGTGCATCTAGGGGGACACAGGGCACAAGGCCGGTGGTCCGAATCAGAGATGCAACTACACATAAATCTCTTAAAGCTCAGAGCAGTGGGGCGGGCATGCCTTCACTTTTTTCCCCTCATAAAGAACAAATCTTTTCGGGTCTTAACAGACAACATAACATGTATGTACTACATCAACAGACAAGGGGGAGCACGATCACATTCCCTTTGCATGGAAGCCATCTGACTATGGAATTGGTACATACAACATCAAATACAAATCATCACTTCCTGCCTACCAGGCTGCCACAACACTACTGCCGACACACTCAGCAGACACTTCTCAACAGAATACGAATGGGAACTGCATCCCGCAATACTTCAACAGCTCTTCTCCCTCTGGGGCACCCCGTCAATAGACCTCTTTGCCACAACCCAGAATCGAAAATGTCGGCTGTTTTGCTCCAGAGCGGGACTCGGGACTGCATCCCTAGGAGACGCGTTCCTCATCCCATGGAACAACTCTCTCCTCTACGCTTTCCCACCAATCCCTCTGCTACACAGCGTTCTTTGGGAGATAGTAGGCGACACGGCCTGAATCATCCTTATTGCCCCAGCTTGGCTAAGACAGAAGTGGTATCCTTACCTACTCCGCATGTCCTCCCGTCATCCACGGGCTCTCCCCAACAGGCCAGATCTCCTTTCCCAGGACAACGGACGGGTTCTTCACCCTCAGCTCCAAAAGCTCCACCTGACAGCCTGGTTCCTTCATGGTTCCAAACCCATGAACTAGCCTGTTCTGAGCAAGTCCGATACGTCCTCCTGCACAGTAGAAAAGAATCCACTTGCAAAACTTACCTGCAGAAGTGGAAGCTTTTCGCCCTCTGGTGCTCATGTAATCACTTAATGCCCAACACGGTGACCCTCCCAAACATTCTAGACTACCTCCTGAGACTAAAACAGGACAGACTTTTGCTCAGCTCCATCAAAGTACACCTGGCGGTGCTTACCACCTTCCACGACCTGTTAGAAGGTTATTCACTGGTTACCCACCCCACCATAAAACGATTTCTCCCAGGCCTGCAAAATCTCTATCCTGTAATTTACCAAACGGCAGCTACGTGGAATCTTAATGTCGTTCTTTACGCTCTCATGAAACCTCCATTCGAGCCTTTGGCTACCTCCTCTCTTTTCCATATGTCCATGAAGGTAGCTTTCTTAGTTGCAATAACATCAGCAAGGAGAGTAGGTGAAATAAGCGCCCTGATGACCCATCCTCCCTACACAATCTTCTCCAAAGACACTGTCACTCTGAGACCACATCCTAAATTTCTCCCTAAGGTGGTATCCACCTTCCACCTTAACCAACCGATATACTTGCCTACTTTTTATCCCAAACCTCACAAGACTCCACACGAAGCATCCCTGCATATTCTTGATGTCAGGCGAGCAATTGCCTTTTACTTAGACAGGACTAAGCCATTTCGTAAATCTCCACGACTCTATCTCCATCACCAAAAGATCGAAAGGTATGGCTATTTCTAAACAACGTCTGTCCAAGTGGATCTCTGACTGCATCAAAATATTCAACCGCCCAAAGGCATTGGAACTCATTCCACTCGAGCTATGTTGAAATCCGTTGCCTTCCTACATAACGTACCCATTTCTGACATCGGTAGAGCGACTACATGGTCATCTGAACACACGTTTGCCAAACACTATGCTATCACGCAAGACACCACGGCAGACACCATAGTAGGCCATGCAGTACTCTCTACAGTACTCACTGCTGCATCTCCAAAGTCCTACCAACCATAGTGGGTACTGCTACACATTCACCTAGAGTGGAGCACCCACAGGGACAGCACTCGAAGAAGAAGAAGGGGAAGTTACTCACCTTGCAGTAACTGAAGTTCTTAGAGATGTTTGTCCCTGAGGGTACTCCCCACCACCTCCCCTCTACTTTGGAGTACTAGTATAATCACTCCACGGTAGAGAAGGAACTGAGGGGGGTGCAGGATGCAGGCGCTCAGGAAGATTCCAACAAGACGGGAGATACCAACTGAGCGCCTGCGTCCTGACCAGGCACTGCTACCGAAAATCTCCAATCAACAGCGCCAGGACGCACCACACCTAGAGTGGAGCACCCACAGGGACACACATCTCAAAGAACTTCAGTTACTGCAAGGTGAGTAACTTCCCCTTCAGGCTCCAGACCTTGGACACCAACAGCGGGATTTGAGGCACAGCTTGCCGATAACCTGGCACAGAACTATGGCAGCACCTTGCACCAATCATGTGACCAATCGTTTGAGTGGAGCCACCAGTCACTGACCCGCCTGTTGCCAAGACGCAGAACCCTGAGGTCAGGGAAATCTGATGACAGGCTCGTTCCAGCTCCCAGTCCCACTCTAGATCCCGTTACCGGTCGAGCCATATGAGGCATAGTTTGCTGGATTACCAACGCCAATTGGCCAAATACTGCTGGTCCCCAAGGTCCTGCGCGAGGAACTCGTCTCGATCTGACAGGTCTATATCTAGGCATAGCGGCTGGCACTGCACAGAGAAGGACCAACGGTCTGCCTGATCATGGTCGCCTGACAGCAACCACTCTGCTTCTGGCTCTGGCACCGAGCAGGAGTCCTTGACATCAGAACAAACCCCAGTGCTGGTGGTATGGTCTACATCATCAGCACCACAACCGACCCCATGGCCCCAAGGCAAGGCCGGTGGCCTGATACCCCTAGAACTCTTGGGGGTTTACCCAGCCTTCGCAGGCCATCCGGTCAGTATCGGGGAGCCTCGGATAGGCCATCGGCCTCAGCATCCTGCCCTCCCCTGGAGGTGGTGGCCGCACAAGAGGACCCCCCCAGGCCCATGAGGACCCAGGGAAACAGCCGGTGGGACCACCAGGGGATATGACAGATCTTACTGCATCAGCTTCTTCCTCATAGTCTCCGGGCAAAGCTATTACGGGTCCCCCTCACCTAGTTCCACAAGATAATGCTAAGGCTCATCAGGAACTATTGAAGAAGGTTGCCTCCAACCTGGGGCTCCACGCAGAAGAGCCAGTGTACTCCCTGTTGGAAATCCTTTGCTCTATGGCACCTGCTAGAGTGGCTTTGCCCCTACATGAAGGGGTATTGAAAATTACTAATGCCCTATGGCAAACCCCCTCCTTCCTGCCCCCCATTTCAAAAAGGTCTGAATGCAAATACTTTGTGCCAGCTAAAGATCACGAGTACCTGTACACTCCCCTATAGTTGAGGCTGTTAATCAGAGGGAGAGGCAGGGTCAACCCAGGTCTACGCCCAAGAATAAAGACTTGAAAGACTGGATCTGTTTGGGTGAAAAATGTATTCGTCTTCCAGCCTTTAGTTGAGAGTGGCCAATCACCAAGCCCTCTTTGGTTGCTATGATTATGACATGTGGCAGGTCATGGCCAAGTTTGAGTTTTCACTTCCCGAAGGGTCCAGAAGGAATTCCGGGCAATCTTCGGGGAAGGCACAGCTGCAGCCAGAGCTGCCCTCCAGGTAGCTTCAGATGCAGCAGACTCCGTGGCTCGCACGATGGCTAGACCCGCAATAAGCAGGGTGGCAGGCGAGCGTTTTGAGGGTGCGCCCAAGGATGACCTACCGGACTATACCCCAGATTCCCTCTTTTCTCCAACCGCCTTTCTTTTCCTCCCTGCATGGACCACTATAACTTCAGACCACTGGGTCCTCAATACAGTGGTGTAGGGTTCTATCCTCCAGTTTCTTTCTACCCCTCATTCTCACCCCCTTCCCCGTCCCTCTTCTGGGACCCACTCACGAGAGAGTCTCCTCGCACAGGAGGTAGAAGGGTTGCTGCAGTTGGGGGAAGTGGAGGAGGTTCCTCACAAGTAAAAGAACAAGAGGTTCTTTTCCTGGTACTTTTTAATCCCAAAGGCAGTCTATGGCCCATCCTGGACCTGCGATACCTCAACAAATACCTAAATAAATTGAAGTTCTGCATGGTCTCCCTGGCCTTCATCAACCCCTTCCTGGAGACTGGTATGCCACCCTCGACTTGAAGGACGCATATTTCCACATAGCGATGTTTCAAGGTCACAGATACTTTCTACGTTTTACGCTGGGACCTGACCACTATCAGTTTGTGGTCCTCCTGTTCGGCCTAGCGACAGCACCAAGGGTGTTTACCAAATGGGGGAATCTCTGCGTTCCCCATGACCATGGCCAGGGTTTGCCTGTGCATGCTGGGCCACATGGCAGCACGTATGTATGTTGTCCGCCATGCCAGGCTCCAGTTGCAGCCCTTACAGCAGTGGCTGGAGATGGTCTATTCCCAGTCCAGAGATTATCTGGAAAAGGTCGTGTCCTTCTCACTGACGATACTTACCTCGCTGCAGTGGTGGACTGACCCCAGAGCGGTCCTTGAGGGAGTTCCATTTGACAACCCTTGTAACTCGATCAAGTTGATATCGGATACCTCAGACCTCGGCTGGGGAGCGCATCTCAACGACTTACAGACCCAGGGCATGTGGTTCCTGGAGGAGATGACGTTGAATATAAACGTCAAAGAGCTCAGAGCGGTCCACTTGGCATGAGAAGTCTTCTTACCACACCTGACGGGCAAAGTGGTGAGAGTGTTGATGGACAACACAGCCTTGATGTTCTAGATCAACAGGCAAGGGGGAGCACGGTTGTCGGCTCTCTGCCAAGAGGCATTCCATCAGTGGGATTTCTGCATCAGCTATGAGATCAATTTGAAGCTTGTCATCTCTGTGGCATCAGAAACATGCTGGCGGATCACCTCAGCATGTCCTTCTCCTGTCATCACGAGTGGTCGCTCCACCCGGAGGTAACCTGCATGATCTTCCAGAGGTGGGGGTCTCCCCAAGTGGACCTGTTCGCCACCAGACAAAACAAAATGCCATTGTTTTTGTTCTCGGCAGGGTCTGGGCAAGGACTCTCTCTGATGCCTTCCTCCTGTTGTGGTCAGGGAGCCTGATGTACGCATTCCTGCAGATTCTGCTTATCATCTGGGTCCTGGCGAAGATCAAGAGAACTTATGCCTTGTCTATCATGATCACCCAGCATGGCCGTCCTAGCACTGGTTCGGCACATTAATGATGGCAATGGGCCCTCCCTGGCCTCTGCCCAACCGACTGGACCTGCTGTCTCAGGACCACAGCCATCTCATACATCCCGACCTCGCCTCCCTCCACCTCTCAGCATGGATGCTGCGTGGCTGAACCCGGAGGAGAGGACCTGCTCTCATGAGGTCCAACAGGTCCTCCTGGGAAGTAGGAAGCCTTCCACTAGAGTGACTTAACCCCGTCCCCTTGGCCAGGTTTCGTGCTGAGTATCCGAGCGTGGTATCTCTCCGTCGCATTCATCTGTACAGTCTATCCTAGACTATCTTCTCCATCTGAAGAACCAGGGTCTGGCACACTCTTCAGTCAGGGTGCATCTCTCAGCCATTTCTGCCTTCCGCCCTCCAATCCAAGGTCAGACGGTGTTCTCTCATGACATCTCAGTCAGATTCTTGAGAGGCCTCGAGAGGCTCTTCCTGCCGGTCCGGGCTCTTGTCCCACAGTGGGACCTTAACTTGGGTCTTTCTAGGCTCACAGGCCTACCCTTTGAATCGCTGGGCTCCTACTCCCTTTCGCACCTGTCATGGAAGGTTGCCTTCCTTGTACCGGTAACGTTGGCAAGACGAGTCTCAGAGATTAAAGCCCTGACATTAGAGCCACCATATATTGTGTTCTACAAGAACAAGGTTCAGCTGCGACCACATCTGGCCTTTCTGCTGAAAGTGGTGTCTTCCTTCCATGTTAACCAGGACATCTTCCTCTCAGAGTTTTGTCCCAAGCTGCACACCACTAGTGAGGTAAGGAGGTTGCACGCCCTGGACGTCAGACGTGCCTTGGCATTTTAGCTGGAGTGTACCAGGCTTTTCCGCAAGTCAACCCAGCTCTTCATTGCAACAGCGAACAGGATGAAGGCCTTCTGGTGTCATTGCAGAGGATTTCCAACTAGGTCACCTCCTGCATCTGGACCTGATACGAGCTGGCACAGGTCCCACCACTGCCGATCGTGAGGGCCCACCTTGGTCGCCTTCCTGGCGCACATTCCTATCCATTCCAATCCAAAGTCCCTCAGGAGGAGAGTGTCCAATTCCAAACTCTTATTGATGAGGGCAAACTGGTAGCTAAGACCTCATTTCAAGCGGCATGGACACGGCTGACACCTTATCCAACCCCCCGGCCCTGGCCCCCTTACCATGCCACTCAGAGCAGCATGTCTGGCAGCCACGCCGCCCGGCCAGAGCTAGACATGCCACCACTCTGCCCTGCAGGAGGACAGCCCAGCTGCCCAGAGCGCTGGCAGCATGGCTGTGGGGGAGGGGCCAGGGGCTAGCCTCTCCAGCCGGGAGCTCAGGGGCCTGGCAGGATGGTCCTGCAGGCCATAGTTTGCCCACCTCTGCTTTAATGAGTAGACAGATGAGCCACTACACCCAGACTCCAGAACAGTCCTATGCATCCTGGGTAGTTATACCCCGGCCCCAAAGAGGAACCACCACAAACAGATGTGTAAGCCAAGGCCTCTTCACCAGCCTTTCTGTCACCAGCACCTATATGAGCCATCATGCAAATTCCAGAAAGTAGAAAGACCAAGGTACGTAGCCTCCTCAACCTCAGCCACTCAAACCCATCCGCTGTCCAGGGGTTACTTTTGATGGGAAGCTCTAGAACTGATGCCATCGCTTGCCCCCCATCCTCCCGCAAAGTTTTGGCGTCCATCTTCTGTACTTTGCCCACAACTGGAGGCCAATAACAATGAAGAAATGGGTACTAGATAGCATCCACTCTGGCTACATTGCTGAGTTTCTTTCCCCTCCTCTAAACAAACCCCCTTCCTGGCCCCTCCTCAAGGATCTCCTGGGGAGATCCTCTGCCAGGTGGTGGATTTTCTTCTCCAAAGAGGGTCTATAGAGTGAGTGCCACCTCAACATCAAGGGAAACGGTTCTACTCCCACTATTTCATACTGTCCTAGAAAAAAAGGAGTCTGGAGACCCATGCTTGACTTATGTCAGCTAAATATTTTTATTTGCAAATTGAAATTATGCACGGTTATGTTGGCATCAATCATCTCCTCTCTGGAGAAGGGTGCATAATTTGGGGCTCTCAGCATAAAAGATGCTTATTTTCATGTGAACGTTCTGCCATCCCACAGACGGTTCCTCAGATTTCTGGTAGGACAAGAGCGCACTACCAGTTCAGAGTACTTCCATTTGGACTAGCAACAGCATCCAAGGTATTCATGAAAGTCATCTCAGTGATGGCAGCTCAGATGAGATGAAGCAGTTACAGCATCTTCCCATACCTGGATTATTGGCTCTTAACAGGCAGATCCCGCTGGGAAGTTCAGTCAGCAAACTTATCTTTGGTCCACCTTCTGGCACCCTTAGGAATTTGCATAAACAAGGAAAAGTCTTCTTTGACTCCCATAAAAATCATAGACTTTATAGGAGTGACCCTAGACTCCACCTCAGTAAGAGCCTACCTCCCTCTCAACAGATTCGAAACCATGAGCAGCCTGATAAGACAAATCAACTGTAGATCTCGAACCACAGTCAAGGTCTGTCTTTCCCTATTTGCCCACATGTCCTTGTGCACTGATGTAATGCTGTTCACTAGGCTTCACCTCCGTTGCCTACAGACTTGACTTCAGTCTGTTTACTCTCCAGACAGAGACAACATGAATACCAAGCTAACGATCCTGGCCATGGTCATGGCTTCCCTTGTATGGTGGACAAACCCAGAGCAAGTGAATGCTGGAGTCCCTTTCCTTCCACCCAAAACTTCCCTCATAGGTTGGGGAGCCCACATAGGCACTCACACTCCACAGGCCAGGTGGACTCTTTGGGAGGTCAGGATGCACATCAATCTCCTAGAACTAAGGGCAGTCCGACTGGCCTGCAGTGTCCTCTTTTATGGTCCTGACATATCCAAATGATATCTGACAAAATGACAACTGTCTTCTTGTAACGGGGTCAGCACCCGCCTCTCGTGAGCGCTCCCTCTGTGGCCGACATGCCTTCAATCACTCAGTTTTGAACAGGGTGACACCCCCTCACACAGGCACCCCCTTTCTGGTCGGTTAAGACCCTGCTTTTCTTTCAGTTCTTACAATAGGATGGCACCCGTTTCTTAGGAGCACCCCTCGGCTGATGGTTGTTCGCCGGGTCTTCAGCAGCTCATCCCTTTGGACGAGTTGCACACATTGTCTCCCCTTCCGGGGTATGCAGACTCTAGTTCTTTCTCACAGCCCTGGAATGGGGCCGTAGCACAAAGGCTTTTTTCCTGGAGCCACTACCTTCTTTAATAGCTCAACAGGGACCCACCTCTGTACCCTTGGGTGGTGTCCTTCTAGCAGTCCTCGCCTGCGTTCAGACTTCAGCCAGATCAGCAGGACCAGTCACAATATCCTCGCCTGGTCTGGCTAGGTGCTGGGCTCAGCCTGCCCACACTGACCTGTCCATAGTCCTGCTGCTCTTCCAGCCAGCCAGGCACCCGGTTCTCCCTCTTTGAGCTCCAGGCAGTAACTGACTGATCTTCCTCTGCTGCTACCTTTTATATGGTCCTTCTGGCCTCTGATTGGCTGATCTCTTGCAGCCACTCTGGGCTGCCTGGAGGACTTCTCCTCTGCTCTTTCCTTGGGTGGGGTGAGGCAAGCCTGTGAGGCCTCCAGCAGGGGGCCTCTGCACGTAGTCCACCCTGTCACACTTCTATGTAAACAAACGAAGAGAAGCAAAATCTCTTTCACTCTGTATAGAGACAACAGTTCCACCAGTGTACCGTATCAGGAATCACATCATACTCTTTGCGATATACCTCCCAGTTGCGCGAAACTCTGACAATCTCAGCAGGCATTTCTCCACAGACTACAAGTGGGACACAGTTCAGGCCTGAATGAAATCTTCACTCAGTGGAGAATGCCATTCTGGGACCTGTTCGCCACCCAGATGAACAAGAAGTTCAGTCTATACTTCTCTAGCCCAGCACTGGTGTGAAAAAGTTCCTCCTCTGCCTTGGTGGGTCCTGCGCTTATTGGCGGATTTTCTCGCCTCAGAGGTTCACGGTAGCCCTCAATTTGACCACTTTCATGGCTCAAATCTGCCGTTCACTCAGTTAGCCTTATCACTGGCCAGCATGGGGAAAGGAAGAAGAACAATCCCCGCAGTCTCTGCTGATCCACCTAGTGGATTGGGGAACAGGCCAGAGACCTTCCCCTCTGGTGTAACCCACAGTCCAGTTCAACTCCTCTGGTATCAAGTAGGGAGTTGGGGGGATGGAGGGAACCTCGGCCCGCCCTCTACTCCGGGTTCCAGCCCAGGGCCCTGTGGATTGCAGCTGTCTACAGTGGCTCCTGTAACAGCTGCATGACACTACAACTCCCTGGGCTACTTCCCCATGGCCTCCTCCCAACACCTTCTTTATTCTCACCACAGGACCTTCCTCCTGATGTCTGATAATGTTCGTACTTCTCAGTCTTCCAGCAGCACGTCCTCTCACTCCCAGCTTCTTGCGTCTCTTGCTCCCAGCTGCTCGCATGCACACCGCAAACTGAAGTGAGCGCCTTTTTAAACCCAGGTGCTCTGATTAGCCTGCCTGTCTTAATTTATTCTGGCAGCTTCTTGATTGGCTGCAGGTGTTCTAATCAGCCTGTCTGCCTTAATTGTGTCTAAAAAGTTCCTGATTGTTCTGGAACCTTCCCTGTTACCTTACCCAGGGAAAAGGGACCTACTTAACCTGAGGCTAATATATCTGCCTTCTATCACTCTGCTGTAGCCATCTGGCCTGACCATGTCACACTGGGTTGGGACTCCAAGGGCAATGCCTTTCTATCCTGGACAGACCCAGAGGTATGCCTTTCGTCCCATCCCACTGCTACCGCGGGTTCTGCAAAAGATTCATGATGTGACAAAGCTAGAATCTTTCTCATCACATCCAATTGGCCCAGACAACTCTGGTTTCTGGGCCTCCTATGAATGTCAACCTATCCTCTCATCAGCATCCAACCCTTCCCAGATCTGATAACTCAGGAGAATGGCAGGATCAGACATCCCAACTGGACCCTCTGCATCTTATGGCCTGGTATTTGGATAGGGATCAGGCCTAGAGCATTCATGTGTGGAGGCTGTTCAAATTATTCTTAGACACAGCAGATAAGTCTCTACCAGAAACTGCTATCTAGCTAAATGGAGGCATTTCTCTATTGAGGTGCAACATAAATAGTTAGCAGGAAGGCCTGCTGATTCTGGGGATGTTTTAGAATACCTCCTCACTCTCAAGACATCAGGACTTTCCAGTAGCTCACTGTGGGTCCACCTTGCAGCAGTCGGTGCCTTCCATCCTCCAGTAGAGGGCTATTCTATTTTTACTCACCCAATAATGATCAGATTCCTTACGGGAATCACAAGGACCTTCCAACCAGTAGTGAAGCCAACATTGCAATAGGACCTCAATCTTGTACTTTCAGTATTTACCAAGCCACCCTGTGAACTGTTGGCCATGTGGTCGATGTCCCTATACTTGAAGGTCACCTTTCTCATTGCCATCACATCATCCAGAAGGGTGAATGAACTGGGAGCACTTATGGATGATCTACCATACACCACATTTCATAAGGAGAAGTTTTCCCTTCACCTTTCCCCAGAGTTCATCCCTAAGGTAATTTCTGAGTTTCACATAAATCAGTCTATTCACTTACTCATATTCTTTCCAAATCCTTATGTTTCCAGTGAGAGAAAGGGGACTTCATTCCCTTGACATTAGATGGGCTCTAGCAGTCTACCTTCAAAGAGTAAAACCAGTCAGAAGAATGTCTAGATTTTTTTGTCACTGTAGTAGAGTGATCATGGGGACAAGTATTATTTGCTCAGAGACTCTCTAAGTGGATCTTTGATTGTATCACTCTTTCTTATCAGTTGGCACATCTCCTTTCTCTGGAGGGAGTGAGGACCCACTCCAGTAGAGCACAGGCAACCTCAGTAACATCTCTTCAATAAGTACCTATACTGGATATTTGTAAGGCAGAAACCTGGAGTTCCGTCCATACCTTCACAAAGTATTACACCTTATTCCAAGCCTCTTCTGCAGATTCAGCAGCTGGGACAGCGGTATTACAGACATTATATCAACTGCATCCTCACACCCCTTCCTCTTTGAGTATCACTTACCAGGTCTGGAATATACATTAGGGACCAGGACTTAAAGAAGAAATGGAGATTTCTTTAAGTGCTTCCTCATGGCCATTCCGTGCTAGGTGTGTGTATGTCATGTGCCAGATTTTTCTCTTCATGGTATCAGTAGGACTGGCTCTAGCACACCATGGAACTGCGTGTATATGCGCTGGTATAAGGGGTGCTGCTGGCTCTGCATCCTCTCAGTTCCTTCTTACCGCCCATGACGGTTGCTTGGAACAATCTTTCTTGCTCTTGCAAGGCTTCTTTCCCAGTGGTTTGGACTTTGTACTATATTGTATAGTTTTTGTAGTTAGTGTATATAGTTCTTACCTAGTGTTAGTGTATATAGTGTGAATAGTAGTCTGTGTCGTTGAGGGTCTTTTGTCCCAGGGGCTGGGCATGCCCCGGTGCCTGGGCTTCAAGCCATGTGCCTCCTGCTGCAAGCCCAGTAAGTGACCCACATTCGATATCTAAAGTGCGTCGGGGAAACTCACATTACAGAGACATGCCAGATCTTCAGGGGTTCAGATTGTGCATTCAAAAAGATAGAAACATTCGTCTGAAGGCCTTACTCATGGAGGCAGCACTCAGACCAGCCTCAGAGCTGAGCTGCTCCGAATCAGCGCTGAGTACTTTGGCTTCCATGCAAAGCGCTCCACCGGCACCGTGCTCTTCCCTGCACCATTCTCCATCCCCAGTGCCAAGGAATAAGCATAAGAAATAGCGTGCCCTCTGATGCTGAAGCGGGACAAGCGGGGAGTGACTAGCGCATTGAGACCCATGCTGGGCCACTTGTCCTCCTTAGAGCCTCTGTGGGCTCCGGCAACTCTACCTAGACACTGAGTCCAGTCCAGGACCCACCCCTGACTCCCAGGAGCCGGTTGTGGGACTTCGCGTCTGTAGGCCCCTTCAACTCTGGAGGCTTTCCAGTTGGCAAAGGATCTGATGTCCCTCCCAATCCCACCCATTCCCCAAGGTTCCCTGACAGCCACAGCTGCTGGGGATAGAAGGGATCAAGAGGCGGTGAGCTCCATCGTGGCACCAACCATCATAGAATCACCCAGAGGAAAACCCTCTATGGTCCCATTGCAACAGTCTCTAGTCCGTCATTGGTCACCGGTTCCCTGGCACCACCTGGAGGCAGACGTGGATATGGCTCCTCCATGGTCTCCGAGGGAAGACACTTTGAGCCATTAGTATCTTATTCCTTACTGCTTCTGTCTTGGAAGGTCACTTCCTGGTGGTAATCACATTGGTCAGAAGGATCTCCGAGATCAAAGCCCTTATGTCAGAACCCCCTTATACAGTGACAAAGGACAAGGTCCAGCTGTGCCCTCATTCAGCCTTTCTGCCAAAGGCGGTGTCACAATTCCATAACAACCAGGACATTATTTCGCCTGTCTACTTCCCAAAACCTCACAAGACCACTGAGGAATGTCGGCTCCATACATTAGACCTTCTATATTGAGAGGAGTAAGCCCTTTGGCAAAGTCTATGCAACTCTTTGTAGCAGTAGCAGAAAGTATGAGAGGGCTGCTGGTGTCATCCCAAAAAATCTCGTCCTGGATAATGGCCTGTATCCAGATTTCCTACGAGCAGGTGAAGGTTCCGTCTCCAGCCATTGTGACTGCTCATTCCACGAAAGCTCAGTGCAAGGAACACTGTGTCAGATATGTTCCTTGCACAAATAACAATCCAGGACATCTGCAGATCCGCAACATGGTCGTCGGTTCATACCTTCACATCCCACTGCGCCATCAGCAGCAGACCTGTCATAATGCCATTTTCGGAAGAGTGATGTTTCAGTCAGTAGGTCCATAAACTCCAAGCCAACCTCTGAGGGTACTGGTTGTGAGTCACCTAGCATAGAATGGATGTGAGCAAGCACTCAAAGAAAAAATGGTTGCTAACCTTTTGGAACTATTGTTCTTCAAGATGTGTTGCTCATGTCCATTCCATGACCCACCCTCATACCCCTCTGTTGGAGTTACTGGAAAGAAGAAACTGAGAGGATGCGGAGCTTGCAGCACCCCTTATACCAGGGCATACATGCACGGCTCCGGGGGCGCTAGAGCTGGTCCTATGGATACCACTAAGGGAAAAATCTCTGGCAACTGTGCACAGAGTGCACATACAGCTGGCATGAAATGGACATGAGCTACACATCTCAAAGAACAACAGTTACAAAAGGTTAATAACTTTTTTTTCTTACCTGTAACTGGAGGTTGTTGGTGAAGTATCTGCATTCCACCACCCAGCCTCCCTCCCCTCTGCTTCAGATCCTTTCTAATTCATGCTAAGAGGAAGACCTGGACAGGGGTCCATTTAAAGCACCTCTTATTCCCTCAGTATGGAGAATGAGGTGAGCAGCTACACAGGCAGTGACAATACTTGCTGGAAGTCTCGGGTCTCAGGTACATGGAACACCTGCGTTCCACATGTGGCATAAGGATAGGGACCACATATCTCAGAGAATGCTCAGTTACAGGTGAGTAACCTCCATTTCCAGATTTGCTACCTGTGGTGAATTTTTGTGTCCCATTTTTGCCAATATGGACAAACAAGAGGACCAAATTTTTTATTATTAGTTGTTATTTTTATTACAGTGGCACCTAGAGGCTCTAACTGCAATTTGGGTTCCATTGTGCCTAGACACTGTATAAACGTATAGTACAACATATATAGTTGTTGCCCTGAAGTGCTTGAAATCTAAACAGCTAAAGACAAACAAAGGGTGGGAAGGGAAATGGAAGCTCAGAGAGGTAAAGCGACTTGCTGAAAATAACACAACAGAGCTAGGAATAGAACATACGTCTCCTGAGCCCCAGTTCAGGTCCCAGTCCAGGGAACCACATGGACTATCAGTAAGTTGATCCACTGAGATCATGGATTTACACCAGCAGAATATTTGGCTCATTCCTTTTTTTCTATAGTTGTGCAAGACCAACACTCATGGAAAGTAAGAAAGAAATAGCTTCAGATCTTTCGGAGGATATGTGACTCTTCACGTTTGATAGTTTGACTGTTTCCCTCAACATTTTAAAATTAATCAAAAAGCCAAACAAACATTAAAACCTTGATGAATATTAAAGTTCCTGTGTGAGACTATGACTTCTGGAATTCCAGAAAGGATTCATAAGGAGTTCTTTGGCTATTTTGTGACTATATTTTAAAATTATCATTTTCTAATATAGGATCTGGAAACACCTACTTTCAAAGTACAATAGAATGTAAACCACTGTTCCAGAATTCAGAGAGCAAAGTAACAAGTGACATTTCAAAAAAGTAAGTATAATGTATAACACTAGTTATTATTCAGTTCAGTAAAAGCATTGTCTATATTTGAGGGACATATGTATTATTAAATTTGTATCAATGTGTCCTGAGCTTTTGGGAAAACTTGACTAAGTAGCTGGAATACAAGCTCTAAAGTCAGAAGTTTGAACATTTTAAAAAACTACTTTAAATAGTTAATTTTTGAATTATTTTAAATAACTTAGAAATTGAAAGCAATGAACTTTGAGAAAACCATTTATGCTTATGCATAAATATCTAAATTATCCAAACTTCCACATTTTCAGTTTTTGCCTGTTACGAGATAAGTCTGATGTTCATCTACAAAATTCTGCCTCTTCCACATTAAAATCACCATCAGAAAAGAAATTATCTGTACAATATGGAAATACAAGTACTGTAAGTAAAGGTATATTTATAACAGGATTTCTTGCAATGCAGTGAAGGGATTTTTTTGGTGAACTTGTTTGCTATAGTCAACTTACTCAGTTTTGCCGTGTTCAATTTTCTGTATCTATTTGAATGACTGGCGTGTCTGTTCACATACATTTTTGTGGAAGCTATCTTAGTTAAAATATCTATATTCATCCATTTTTGGCTTTGTGTGCCCTTCGCTACAAAAAGAAGTAGGACCTGAATTTGACCCATAGTTTCCATTATGCAGTATTTTGGAACTGATTTCAACAAGCCAGTTGGTTTTTTAGGCTTTTATTCAACAAAGCACTTAAGTACATGCTAAACTTTAATCACGTGGATATCCCATTGACTAGTGTAATATCAATTTTATATATCAAATCTTTATTTTTAGAGTTTGGAATTCTATCACATTAAGCATAGCTTTGGTTGCATGCTATGGTATATATTAGAGTTTATTACAATATGGAAGTTTGTCTTAAAATTTGTTATTTTTAATCATGTTTATTTTGTAACCCATACATTTCAGTTCAGCTTCCAAAAAAGAAAACATCCAAATCCTCCACAAGAGTTGAAAAACAGAGAGTTTTCTCCAAACTCAGAAATAATCTCAAGTTCTTCTCAATTCATTGGAAAGGAGAATTTTTTTATTTGCAACAAAGAAAGGAAAAAAGAAATTGATGTCAGGTAATAAAAATCATTTTTATATTCTGTTGTAGATTCTTATCCTTCAAGGTACTGAGGACTTCACAATCTTAGGCCATAGACCAAGCTCTTCTTTCTAACTTACAAGTTTTTATTTTACTAGTTGTAATTAGTTTTTCATGTAAATAGACTTTTTAAAATTATTTTTCAGATACAGATCTTTCCTGGCTGTATTATAAATAATATTCTGATTTCATAGGTTTTGGTATGCAATATTGTTCACAATTTTAATTATTTTGGTTTGCTTCATTTTTATTAGATCTCTTTCAGATGATGAAACCAATGATGTTAAGCCTTTTCTTGGAATATTTGATGGCATTTTCTAAAACATAAACAAGATATATTGTAAGTGCTGAAACATATTATACTATCAGTTCCAGAATGAAAACTTTAAATATAGTTAGAGGATTTTCTTTAATAGCTGTTCATTAATAGCCCCTCTTTGCTACACAGACTAGATAATGAAATTGCTAGCTAATTTATTTACAGAATTCCATGTGTGTTTTATCTTTTTAAAAAATATTAAAATCTTTGTTTATCTAACTTGCTGTTTTTAGGATTGGAATGATAAACATATTTGACAGTCTCTTATTAAAGGGGATAGTTTTCAAGCTAAGCACTTTTGGTATAAATCATATGTAATTTTACCATAAGAACAAAGATGTTGTTTGTAATATGCATCTGCTCACAGAACACATTTTTGTGTAACTGAAATGTTGTTCATTAACAAACTTCTTACACTATTTGTTTTTATGATGTCTGTTAGGTATCCCATTTAGACTGAATTTTTCATAATACTGATTATTTCTGAAACAATGAGATTTACAAATAAAAAGAAATAGACTGAATAATTTAATATATTCTGTACTCTATATTTCATTCTAAAGCGCTATAAACTTGTAATGTATTTGTCAACATTAAAACATTGTATGGCATTTTCCATGCAAAATATCTCAGAATGCACCACAAGACAGTTTTAAAATATGTCCACAAAGAGTGACTGGAAGTAGTATTTGGGTGTTGACATTGCTACTTAAACTTATAAAATGGGCTTTTATGCATTTTAAGTCTGATTTGTACATGTTAATATTGGATTTAAGCATCCTGTTAAAGCACCAATGCTTGAATATTAGACTTCCCAAATTAATACAGTTATGGAAATACATAATATTACATAAAAATCTATATTAAGAAAATGTTACAGTTGCACTGTTAAACACTCAAAAGTAAGGAAATACCATTGTTTTGGTTTTGTATTTTTGATTTTCTGATCCTTCGTAATATTCAGTTTAGAAAGTGTTCGGAGAATAAATCAAAACAGACCATGAATTAGAAAACACTATCAAGACAAGCAAACAGAACCTACACAATTGAAAAACAGAGGCAAAAAACTCCCCATTTTGACAGACTGAGGATTTGATCCTATAATATGTTGAGCACTCTGAGTTGACAACTTCAGTGGGAGTTGATAGTGCTTAACGCCTGACCAAAATGAGCAGGATACATTTTCTAATTTTTTTTCCCTTCTAATAATTTATCTTTCCCTTGCTATTGGCTATTTGGCCACGTTTGCACATTGAGTGAGATATTTCCATTGAGTTGTCTTCAGATCTTAGTTGTTTGTAGGTTAGAAAGTGCTTTAAATTAGTATTGTCAATTTAGATTTATTGTGTAATAAGTATTTTTAGTTTTGATTGTACATGCAACTACAGATTCTGATAGCAAATTATTTTAACTGAATTTTTTAAAAATCATCATTTTATGGAATTATGGTATCCTTCCTTGTTAGGAGACAGCCAACAGTAAGGGAAGGCAAAAAAGCTAAAAACACATATTACATGATAAATCTCAATTGACAGTGCCAATTCAGAGTACTTTCCAACCTACCAAACATTAGAAAAAGCTCTATACCTCATAGGAAACATGGTATTCCTTTCCTACAGAAGGAGATGATATAGGTCAGTATGAAGAGCTTTTTGGTGAGCTGTGTGCAGTGCAGAACAAGGCCCATATTCTTGCTCCTTTGCAAAATTAGATGTGCCTGTGTATACCCCAAAATTGAACACCACCTGAATTTGAGACTTTATACTTCACCTACATTTGCTAGTTTTATATTGAGAATATTATCCTGAAGATATTATCTTTGAGGTTATTCTCTTTTCCCCTTAAATTAAAGCTTACCCAAGTGTGGGGGGTTAGTAATTATTACTGGAATTTTTACATCTTCAAACTGGTTAATTTTCTGTAGCCAAATTTCAGATTTCTCCTGATAGGTTTTCCTCCCCATATGAATTTTTCATTTCATATGCTGTTCATCAGTAATCTATCCTCCATGTTTTGGGGAATATCATCAATTTGTTTGTAATTCATGGTCATATTTATTTTGATAGAAAAGGCTTTCATTTCCGTTTTGGTGTATAGTCAGAACACATGGTAATAAACTCATTTTGCTACCTTCAAGACTATTGTGACTATTTTTCACCTCAATTATTAAATCACTTCCTGACTTTCTTTTCATAACAAATCAATACCTTATAAAATACTTAGAAAATAACAAAACTGTGGTATTGTTGTTAATGGTAACAGTATTTCACAGATCTCAAAAGATATGAACCTTTTTTATACTGCAGCGTCCTTTTAGTAATGCTGAATTTAAGGTAGAAAATAGAAGAGCTTGCAGTATTTCATTAGATTGTTTCATTTGACACCGTTCTACTTCATTATTCATTTTGGTTCTGTGACTCTTTAAAGTATAATTTCCTTTCAAAAAAAGAGTTAGGAAATGTTAATACATGCTGAAATGTTCTGAAGTCTCAGGAGAAGGAAAGGTTGTTGTTTTTTTTTAATATGCTGACATCCATTTTCTGATTGTTCAGCTTTCTGATTTATAAATAGTTGCAATACCTGATCAGATCAAACATAGGATTAGTAGGTCTTCTCAGCAGTATTTAGTTCACGCTAGCATGTAATAATTCCCTTTTAAAGCAAATAAAGGTAGAAGGAATGGGTTTGTTGCAGTATCAGCAAAACTTAGCCAAGTCTAAGTAAAATTTATCTTACAGTGTACATATCAAATGTGCTGGTAGTCATGAAAAAAACACTGGACTGCTTATAGTAAATACACACGTCTACTTCAAGAACTTTTAAGACTTATGCACAGTGGCATAAGTGCTGGTTGTGACGGGTTGCCCCCTTTCAAGGTGCCACTTGATGTGCTGAGATACCACTGAGCCCGCCTGTTCTGCGTGCGTGGGCCCCCTTTAACCTGTCTTGCTGAGCCAGGCTCTTAAGCCTCCTCTAGCACACACACAGGCAAGGCCACACTCTGCTGCAGAAAGACAGACACTGAGGTCAGCTCTCTGAAGACTCAGCTTAAGGGACTTGACCCAGCACTCTGGTGCCCACCTCCCCTGGAGTGCAGACCCAAAGGTATATTGTGAAATCCACCCCCTCCCTCAATGTGAAGGAAGGTATGCATAGCCTCTTCCGCCCCTCTCCCATTATGATATGTACAAACCGGATTTCAGAATAATCAAAAAACAAGTTTATTAACTAGAAAGAGTAGATGTTAAGTGAATATAGGAGATAGCAAACAGAACGAAGTAGATTACTAAGCAAATAAAACAAAACATGCAAACTGAGCTTGAGGGGGGATTTGATAGCTGCTTTCAACTACCTGAAAGGGGGTTCCAAAGAGGATGGCTCTAGACTGTTCTCAATGGTAGCAGATGACAGAACAAGGAGTAATGGTCTCAAGTTGCAATGGGGGAGGTTTAGATTGGATATTAGGAAAAACTTTTTCACTAAAAGGGTGGTGAAACACTGGAATGCGTTACCTAGGGAGGTGGTAGAATCTCCTTCCTTAGAGGTTTTTAAGGTCAGGCTTGACAAAGCCCTGGCTGGGATGATTTAACTGGGAATTGGTCCTGCTTCGAGCAGGGGGTTGGACTAGATGACCTTCTGGGGTCCCTTCCAACCCTGATATTCTATGATTCTATGATTCATTAAAGAAACTGGTTACAAAATGTAATTTCTCATTATTGCCACAGGTAAATATTGCCACAGGTAGATTACAGAAAGTCTTGAAAGGCAGCTGCACTGGCCTGCAGTTTGAGACTTCCCGTATTTCCACTCACAGACTAGATACCCTCCCAGCCTGAGTTCAACCCTTCTCCCCTCAGTTCAGTTCTTGCTTCCAGATGTTTTTCAGTGTCTCTTTGGGTGGGGAGGAGAGGAGAACCCTGATGATGTCACTCCCCTGCCTTATATAGCTTTTGTGTATGGTGTGAACCCTTTGTCTTCAAGTGGAAAAACACTGGCATTCCCAGGGATGGGTCCAGTACCAGGTGACACAGACCCATGTCTCTGGAGGTCTGTGGCAGTCATTACTCGTATGTTATCTGGAGCGTCTACAGGAAGACTAAGCTCTTTTGCAGTCCATTGCCTTTGCTAATGGGCCATCGCCCTATCTGGCTTTTCCATTGTTGTATCTGAAGGATTAGTTGTGGGTGACACCCAAAGTAGCACATTTGAAATACAGTTGCATGGTCAATATTCCGAACTTCAAATACAGAAATGATACAGGCATACAAATTGGATAATCAGATTCAGTAAATCATAACCTTTCCAATGATCTCTTACATGAGCCATCTTGCATAAAGTATATCTCAGTTATGTCATAATCATATCATAAGCATATTTTCATAAAGAATATGGAGTGTAACATCACACTGGTCACATCCTGAATGATGAATTGGAGCTGCTCAGAGATCTGAGCTGGCTTTTCAAAAAAATTTCTGTTTTGTTTTCATGAGCTGGCATACTTTGCCTATATGTAATTTGCCATGATATGGCCTCTTCTTTTGAGACCACTGAGCACCATGCTAAATGTACTGCACCTATGAAGTATCCTGTTCTATCTTTGTTAAAGTGAATAATTAAGACTCCAGGTCATATTCTGCCTTCACATACACCTCATGTAATCCTATTTAACTGACTGACACAGAAATCACCACGTTAATTCAATAGAAATCTATTATAGAGTTCTTTGATCTTAAATTATTGCTTATATTATATCTGGAACTGTGGCAGGAGTATTGACAAATGCTGTATATATTTTTTTCTCATACTGCAACCTGGCAAGCATCTGTTTAATTTGAAAATCACTAATATTATCAACTTGCAATTACATAGTGCCTTTTACACACTATTCACTTCAAAATTATCTCACCTACTTGTGAACTGCCGCCACCACTGGGGTGTAATGCAAATAGCTGTTTAACAGAACACAGCAATACTACATAATAGTTTAGGACAGTAACTGAAGAATAATCTTATATTCATTTGATGCTGAATGTGGATTTTAGATAGGTAAAATATAATTGTTTATTGGAATTAAGCAAGGATATAGAGATTAATACCTTTTCTTACAAAAAGTGCACTGGCATGTTAAGTGTTGACAAATGGACCTTGGTCCTACACCTTATCAAAGGAGACCACCTCCTCCAGCAGCAGTTTCCTCCCACCCCATGGTTGTTATGGCACTGATTCAGTAAAAACTGATTAAAACCTAAACATCAATATACATACTGATATAGCCCCCATCCCCATGATATCTGAGCATCTGATAAATTAATTAATTTTTTCTGACCACACCCTGGGAAGTAGGAAAATATTATCCCCCTTTTGTAGATTTTAACAGTATGGCTTGTCCTGTGGGCTAGAGAGCCTATTGCTAAAGAAACCTGATTACAGCATTAGCTCCACGTGGGGGAATCAGACTGTAGTAGGGAGGGGAAGAGTCAGGCTTTTAAGTGATGGCAAAACTTGGGTAAGGAAAGAGCCAGGCAGGAAGCAAGCTCAGAGCAGTAAGGAAAGCTTTCCAGGCAGGGAGTTCTGGAGGGACACTGACTAAGCAGGGAAGAAATGAAGAGACCCAGAGGGAAACTTAAGAGGCTGGGTAGGAAGTGGCCCAGGAAAACTATAGCACAGGTAAAGGAGCAGGCCAGATCTAGCTGTTCAGTACGGGGCCCTGGGCTGGAACCTAGAGTAGAGGGTGAAATTGGGTTCCCCTGTTGGCCCCAGAGAAGGGGGCATACAAGCCCATCACAAAGGTTACCCAGCCCAGTGGAGGGGGCTGCAGGGTAAGTCCCCAAAACAGGCTAGGAATAGACCCAGTGATGGAGGAAGGATTTCGTTTGTTTTAAAGACATTTTTAGGACTTTTTAGTTTGGACAGTCGTGACTCCGGAAGGTGTTGACTTAAGACAATGACCCAGCTGGAGGACTAAGTCACTGCAAGAGAAATTGCTGGAGCGACCGTTGGCAGGGAGCGCTAGAGAATTGAGCAAGCTGCTGCACCATGCCTGGCCACAAGGAGGCCCATAGCAGTAAGTAAACTCTGTTACACAGATAAAGAGCTGAGGCAACGGCCAATTAAGCAATCTGCCCAATGTCACACAGGGAGCCTGTGCAGAGCTAGCAACTGAACCCAGTTCTCCTGCAGCCCAGTCCAGTGTCTTAAGCATGCTAACCTTCCTCTGTAGCCCATTGAAGTCAAAGGAAGGACTCCGCTGACTTTGAGTGCACCTTGGATCAGACCAATACCGACTCACTAGTGGTAATTCCTACAACACTTCCTTTCTAAGTATTGGCCATGCCTGATCCTGCTTTGCTTTTGAAATCTGACACAAACAAAACCAACCATAGAATGGCTACATCCTTACTAATGTCACTACATACAACTTTCCTACAGATATTATGGGAGATAATAAAAACACTAATTAAATACAACAGGTGTAATAAGGGCAATTTTACTAAGCTACTAAAAACAAAATATGAGCTTGAAATGCAATTTTTTGTCTATAATTTCATTGAAAGTGAGTATATTCAAGTATTTTGGGGGAGGGATAGCTCAGTGGTTCTAGCATTGGCCCGCTAAATCCAGGGTTGTGAGTTCAATCCCTGAGGGGGCCATTTAGGGATCTGGGGCAAAAATTGGGGATTGGTCCTGCTTTGAGCAAGGGTTGGACAAGATGATCTCCTGAGGTCCCTTCCAATCCTGATAGTCTATGATTCTGTGATTTTGATTTATTGCTAGTATAGAAATGTAGCATTAAATGAGTGACTAGGCTTGGATAAAAGGGATAAAACAACTAATTCTCCAAGGATTCAAGAGAATGCTATGGTCATTATTCAGTGGAAGAGTCTATGTAACTCACATTATAACATTATGCTTCCCATAATGGAGTAGTGAAAGAAAAGTTCAATATGACAAGAAGTCAAATTTTACTATCTTACCAATTTGAGAAGTACATGCTGATACCTGTTTTTAATTTAACTTGAATTTCCATATGTGCCTCCTTGTCCTGTCATATATATTGGTTTCCAAATAAAAACTGAGATTGAAAAGAGCTGCACCTGAATACGAAGAAAACAGAAAAGAAATCTACAGTATGCACTTTGAAAAGCATGATTCTCAAAATCGTTAGTGCGAGAACGTACTGAGGGCTAAATTCACAAAAGGATTTAGGCATTTCTGGTTCATGGGCCCCCTTGGGATTCACAAAACCTCTGCTCAATTGCCCCCAAACACTGTGGGTGCCTCAACTTGCTCTGTGCCTAAGTTTTGCAGTAAAAGTTCCATAGGTGCCTAAGTTCCTGCTTCTGGATATGTTCACTGCTGCCTTTTCCTAGACAGCTGGGCATCTATCTCCTGTCTAAGCCTCAGAGTGATCCACAGACTGGAGGGAAGACAGATGCTCTGTCTAATTCACCTGCAGTACCCAATCTGGTAAGTAGGCTCATCAGAGCTCGCCTACTGAATCAGGCATGGTATGCAAACTTGCTCAGAACGGTTGGGTTGGGTTGAGGGAGGGGATCTCCCTCATAACTTTTAGCCCAGTGGTTAGTATACTCACCTGGGAGACCCCTGGTTCAAGTCCCCCCTCTGCCTGAAGGAGGGATAAGGGATTTGATCTGTCACCTCTCGGGTGAATGCCTTAACCACTTGGGCTATGACATATTGTGATTGGGTATCCTTCAGTCTCTTCTGTTGACACTGTTCCACTGTGGATAAATAATGAGTCATTGAGAGACTGACTTTGTATCCGGTGGTTAGAGCTCTCACCTGGGAGATGGGAGACCTAGGATCCATTCCCCCTACTCCACTCCTAAATTCCTTTGTGACTGTAACCCTCAAGGCTTATACATGCTGCCAATCAGGTGTTTGTATGTATATGCATATAATATAATCTCTGAATGTAGCAGGATGTGCCATTGTAATCGTATACCCGCATCTCATATTTAGTTTTTAATTATTATTTTGCTTTCATACTGTTTTAAACATTTTAATGGGTTAAAATTACTTTGTTGTAATTGTAGCAAGTTGCAAATCAGTTGTTAATGTAAGTAGGGGTATTGGTAGTATGTAGGGTTGCCGTGCATCATGTAAAATCAGTATCTTGGCTTAAACAATATGGTGACATGATAACAGGATCCAGTCCAGAGTGGTTTTCTGCATGCTACATGTGGCTGACATGTAATGACTTGTACAGTGCAATTCTTTTTGTCAACATTAAATGACACTTTCTGCTCTTACTCAAGGATTTAAAAAAATATTCCTTAGTGTAGGAAAGAAGGCAAAATAAATCCTGTTCAACAGAATAAGGATGCTTTATTTGGATAAATGAAACAGTTTCTTTTATAACTGTGAAACTTCCTGTGAAAGGATTAATGTAAATTTCAAAGTAAAAAGAAGCTTGTAGCTGCAAATGGATATGATATATTTGCTTCTCCCCCACCCTGTTTCGAGGCAAAACCTATTTATGAGGCTTTAAGTGCAAATAATTCCCATGGCTTCAGTGAAGAAACAGCTGCAGAATATAGTCTCATTTGCATATAAATGACATGATTGAAGCTCAGAGAGGAATATTGAAAAATTCACATTGCTACAGTGAAAGCTGATAGTCACACACATTAAAGTCATATTGTCTGATTTTTTTTTTAAACTACTACATGTTGATGTCTGTCTGATCACACTTCCAATAGGATTCAGGCTGTATCAGTTTTACCCACGATAAGATTGTTGAATTTTTAAATGTGAACTTATTAAACTATTACTTTTTAAAATAGGTTAAAAACATTTAGGTCAGCAATCTAAACTGTTTATAAATGGTCTGAATATTCAGCAATCCAAGTGCCCAACCACAAACCATGCACTTTCTTTATCTCCAGTACTAAAATCCTGTGATTTTTGGGAAAATACTACTTTTAGATAAGATGAAAGAAGTCCTACCAACTACCTCAGCATTTCACAGGCCAAATTACTAATGGACAGAGTGATATTCATTTTAATACCCCCCAAACAATTTCCTCAGCACATAATTATATCTAGGATATGGTTGTTCTCTCTAAAAATTCCCTCCACACAGGGCCAACAGTTCACCTGGTCAGATATCAGCCCTAAACAAAAATCCACTGTTTCAAAACTAAAGCTATAAATATTTGACTATACAAGCCATCATATTCCAGTTGTTCCACAACCCCCATCACCAATACATTAAAACAAGTTGCAGAATAATATCTATAATTCTAGGTGGAATATTTTGCATGCTGTTTCATTAACTCTATACAGGATCCATGCTGCCATTGAGTAAGTCCCTATCTAGCTGCTGAACAGCCGCCATGGGAGGGAGTTTGCAGCACCTAATGTTGCTTCAACATCAACTCCCACCCAGAGTTTTAGGCACTGAGAAAAGCAAGATTCTGCAGAGAATTTCTGGTCCACTGCTCCACAGCCCTGCCCACAAAACCCTGCAGAGCACCAACTCCACAGAATTCCGGAAGAGCATCCTTGGGAAGCCTGCTGGGATGGGGGGAAGAGGGAACATGATGCAGTCAGCATCTCCCCACTTTCATGCAAGTAGAGAGAGTTGCATCTGAGTATACACCCCTTGTAAAGGAGCTTCTTGGGCCCTTGTTGCAGACATGACAAATCCTACCTAAATTATGCCCCCTAGGGAAAGACCCTACTGAGCCAGAGAATGGGGATTTGGCAGAGGAGATTAAATCCCAGCAGGCGTTCCACACTAATTTTTGGCTCTTGCTTACAAATACCTTCTTGAGCTGAGGCTATGTCTACACTACGGACCTTACAACAGCACAGCTGTACTGCTGCAGCTACACCACTGTATGGTCTCCTGTGTAACCACTCTATGCCAGCTGGAGAGAGCTGTCCCGTCGGCATAATTAAACCACTCCCAATGAAGGGTGATAGCTATGTTGGCAGTAGAGCGTCTGTCTACATAGGTGCTTTTGTCAGTGAAACTTAGTCGGGGGGTGGTTTTTTCACACTCCTACTGACAAAAGTTTTGCCAACAAAAGTGCTAGTGTAGACAAAGCCTGAGTGTCACTGGAGGAACCCATAGAACTCCAGTCCACAGAGGAGTTAATCAGTTGCAGCTAAGTCTAGTCTGAATGCCTTAGGAAGGGGCTGAATGCCTTTTAGGGAAGACAGGTGGACGTGTCTACCTGAAAGCTGATACAGGGATGTCTGAAGACATAAGAGCTGCACTGTTTATATTGTTTGTTTTGGTGTTTAAAAATTGTTGATTTACTTGAAGGAATGTAGTTAGCATTTGGTAGCAGGTCTTATTCTGATTGCACAAAAACTGCCTTATAAATAAACTTGAAATCGTGACAGAGGAATTAACTTTTGTAGTCAAGTTACTATGCCTGGATATACAGTTCTCTTGTCTCACAGCAGCATTCCTGTGTCACGTGTATTACATCTAGAGAGGGTTTTTTCTTCCTACCTTGGGACTTTTGCTGAATGTATGTCCACCAGCATTGACCCTATATCAGTTACATTCCTGTATATGCATTAGCACAGTGGCTGATCCAGCCTCAAGCTAGGTTGTTGGTTCAGTATTGACATGGGTGAAATTTTCAGATGGGCCTAAATGATTTAAGAGCCTAATTCTTACTGACTTTCAGTGGAACTGAGGCCACTAAGTCCCACTGAATGTCAGTGAGTCTTAGCCCTGGTCTACACTAGGAGTTGAGGTCGAATTTAGCAGCGTTAAATCGATTTAACCCTGCACCCGTCCACACGACGAAGCCCTTTTTTTCGACTTAAAGGGCTCTTAAAATCAATTTCCTTACTCCACCCCGACAAGGGGATTAGCGCCGAAATCGGCCTTGCCGGGTCAAATTTGAGGTACTGTGGACACAATTAGAGGGTATTGGCCTCCAGGAGCTATCCCAGAGTGCTCCATTGTGACCGCTCTGGACAGCACTCTCAACTCAGATGCACTGGCCAGGTAGACAGGAAAAGGCTCGCGTAACTTTTGAATTTCAATTTTCTGTTTGGCCAGCGTGGCAAGCTGCAGGTGAGTGCAGAGCTCATCAGCAGAGGTGACCATGCAGAGCTCATCGGCAGAGGTGACCATGATGGAGTCCCAGAATCGCAAAAGAGCTCCAGCTTGGACCGAATGGGAGGTACGGGATCTGATCGCTGTATGGGGAGAGGAGTCCGTGCTATCAGAACTCCGTTCCAGTTTTCGAAATGCCAAAACATTTGTCAAAATCTCCCAGGGCATGAAGGACAGAGGCCATAACAGGGACCCGAAGCAGTGCTGCGTGAAACTTAAGGAGCTGAAGCAAGCCTACCAGAAAACTAGAGAGGCAAACGGCCGCTCCGGGTCAGAGCCCCAAACATGCTGCTTCTGTGATGAGCTGCATGCCATTTTAGGGGGTTCAGCCACCACTACCCCAGCCAAGTTGTTTGACTCCTTCAATGGAGATGGAGGCAACACAGAATCAGGTTTTGGGGACGAGGAAGATGATGATGATGATGAAGTTGTAGATAGCTCACAGCAAGCAAGCGGAGAAACTGGTTTTCCCGACAGCCAGGAACTGTTTCTCACCCCTCACCCTGGACCTGGAGCCAGTACCCCCCAAACCCACACAAGGCTGCTTCCCAGACCCGCCAGGCAGAGAAGGGACCTCTGGTGAGTGTACCTTTTAAAATAGTATACATGGTTTAAAAGCAAGTATGTTTAATGATTAATTTGCCCTGGCATTCGCGGCTGTCCTGGATGTACTCCCAAAGCCTTTGCAAAAGGTTTCCTGGGAGGGCAGCCTTATTCCATCCACCATGGTAGGACACTTTACCACACCAGGCCAGTGGCACGTCCTCGGGAATCATTGTAGAACAAAGCATTGCAGTGTATGTTTGCTGGCATTCAAACAACATCCGTTCTTTATCTCTCTGTGTTATCCTCAGGAGAGTGAAATATCATTCATGGTCACCTGGTTGAAATAGGGTGCTTTTCTTAAGGGGAAATTCAGAGGTGCCCATTCCTGCTGGGCTGTTTGCCTGTGGCTGAACAGAAATGTTCCCTGCTGTTAGCCACGGGGGGGGGGGGGGGGGGGAGAGGGGCTAGCCACGGGGGGGGGGGGGGGCGGGGAGAGGGGCTAACCACGTGGTTGGGGGAGGCAGAATGCAACTTTGGAACGAAAGCATATGTGCTGTGTATGTAAATGTTAACAGCAAGGTTTACCGTGAAGGAGTGTACCCATTGTTCTATAAAATGTGTCCTTTTAAATACCACTGTCCCTTTTTTTTCTCTACCAGCTGCATGTGTTTCAAGGATCACAGGATCTTCTCCTTCCCAGAGGCTAGTGAAGATTAGAAGGCGAAAAAAACGCACTTGTGATGAAATGTTCTCTGAGCTCATGCTGTCCTCCCACACTGACAGAGCACAGACGAATGCGTGGAGGCAGACAATGTCAGAGTGCAGGAAAGCACAAAATGACTGCGAGGAGAAGTGGTGGGCTGAGGAAAGTAAGTGGCGGTCTGAAGAGAGGGCTGAAGCTGAAAGGTGGCGGCAGCGTGATGAGAGGAGGCAGGATTCAATGCTGAGGCTGCTGGAGGATCAAACTAATACGCTCCAGTATATGGCTGAGCTGCAGGAAAGGCAGCAAGAGCACAGACCACCGCTACAGCCCCAGTGTAACCAACCACCCTCCTCCCCAAGTTCCATAGCCTCCTCACCCAGATGCCCAAGAATGCGGTGGGGGGGGCCTCCGGCCACCCAGCTACTCCACCCCAGAGGATTGCCCAAAAAACAGAAGGCTGGCATTCAATAAGTTTTAAAGTTGTAAACTTTTAAAATGCTGTGTGGCCTTGTCCTTCCCTCCTCCACCACCCCTCCTGGGCTACCTTGGCAGTTATCCCCCTATTTGTGTGATGAATTAATAAAGAATGCATGAATGTGAAGCAACAATGACTTTATTGCCTCTGCAAGCGGTGATTGAGGGGAGGAGGGGAGGGTGGTTAGCTTACAGGGAAGTAGAGTGAACCAAGGGGTTGGGGGTTTCATCAAGGAGAAACAAACAGAACTTTCACACTGTAGCCTGGCCAGTCGTGAAACTGGTTTTCAAAGCTTCTCTGATGCGCAGTGCGCCCTTCTGTGCTCTTCTAACTGCCCTGGTATCTGGCTGCGCGTAACCAGCGGCCAGGCGATTTGCCTCAACCTCCCACCCCGCCATAAACGTCTCCCCCTGACTCTCACAGATATTGTGGAGCGCACAGCAAGCAGTAATAACAGTGGGAATATTGGTTTTGCTGAGGTCTAACCAAGTCAGTAAACTGTGCCAGCGCGCCTTTAAATGTCCAGATGCACATTCTACCACCATTCTGCACTTGCTCAGCCTGTAGTTGAACAGCTCCTGAATACTGTCCAGGCTGCCTGTGTACGGCTTCATGAGCCATGGCATTAAGGGGTAGGCTGGGTCCCCAAGGATAACTATAGGCATTTCAACATCCCCAATGCTTATTTTCTGGTCTGGGAAGAAAGTCCCTTCCTGTAGCTTTTGAAACAGACCAGAGTTCATGAAGATGTCAGCGTCCTGTAGCTTTCCCGGTCATCCCACGTTGATGTTGGTGAAACGTCCCTTGTGATCCACCAGTGCTTGCAGCACTATTGAAAAGTACCCCTTGCGGTTTATGTACTGGCCGGCTTCGTGCTCCGGTGCCAAGATAGGGATATGGGTTCTGTCTATCGCACCACAACAGTTGGGGAATCCCATTGCAGCAAAGCCATCCACTATGACCTGCACATTTCCCAGGGTCACTACCCTTGATATCAGCAGATCTTTGATTACGTTGGCTACTTGCATCACAGCAGCCCCCACAGTAGATTTGCCCACTCCAAATTGATTCCCAACTGACCGGTAGCTGTCTAGCGTTGCAAGCTTACACAGGGCTATTGCCACTCACTTCTCAACTTTGAGGGCTGCTCTCATCTTGGTATTCATGCGCTTCAGGGCAGGGGAAAGCAAGTCACAAAGTTCCATGAAAGTGCCCTTACGCATGCGAAAGTTTCGCAGCCACTGGGAATCGTCCCAGACCTGCAACGCTATGCGGTCCCACCAGTCTCTGCTTGTTTCCCGGGCCCAGAATCGGCGTTCCACGGCATGAACCTGCCCCATTAGCACCATGATGCCCCCATTGCCAGGGTCCGTGCTTTGAGAGAAGTCTGTGCCCATGTCCTCATCACTCTCGTCACCGCACTGACGTTGCCTACTTGCCTGGTTTTGCTTTGCCAGGTTCTGGTACTGCATATACTGCTGGATAATGCGCGTGGTGTTTAATGTGCTCCTAATTGCCAAAGTGATCTGAACGGGCTCCATGCTTGCCGTGGTATGGCATCTGCACAGAAAAAAGACGCAGAACGATTGTCTGCCGTTGCTCTGACGGAGGGAGGGGCGACTGACGACATGGCTTGCAGGGTTGGCTTACAGGGAATTAAAATCAACAAAGGGGGTGGCTTTACATCAAGGAGAAACAAAAACAACTGTCACACAGAATGGCCCCCTCAAGGATTGAACTCAAAACCCTGGGTTTAGCAGGCCAATGCTCAACCCACTAAGCTATCCCTCCCTCTGGTATTTCAGGCAGGACTTCATGGAGGGAAGGAGAGAGGAAGGCGGGGGGAGCAAATGAATACAAAACAAATCTGGTCTATTTCTTGTTTTGTTCTACTCCATCTATCTTTTACATCTTTGGCTGGCAGCAGACGGTGCAGAAGGATTGCATCCACATCTCCTGGCGGCTCAGCAGAAGATGGTACAATAGGACTGCCTGCAGGACTAAAGAGAATGACCTGGTCGAGTCACTCCTAATTTAGTCCCTGCACCCGTATCTGCCCAGGCGCTCCTGACCGACCTTACCGAGACGACCAGGAGCACCTTGGACATGATGAGGATGGTTTTCAGGCCTATTGTACCGTCTGCTGCCACAAGGCAATGGGTTACTGCTGCTGTGTAGCAATGCAGTACCGCATCTGCCAGCACCCAGGAGACATACGATGACAGTGAGCTGAGCGGGCTCCATGCTTGCCATGGTATGGTATCTGCACAGGTAACTCAGGAAAAAATGCACGAAACGATTGTCTGCTGTTGCTTTCACAGAGGGAGGGAGGGAGGGCCTGATGACATGTACCCAGAACCACGCGCAACAATGTTTTTTGCCCCATCAGGCATTGGGATCTCAACCCAGAATTCCAATGGGCAGCGGAGACTGCGGGAACTGTGGGATAGCTACCCACAGTGCAACACTCCGGAAGTCGACACTAGCCTCGGTACTGTGGAAGCACTCCGCCGAGTTAATGCACTTAATGCACTTAGAGTATTTTGTGTGGGGACACACACAATCGACTATATAAAAACAATTTCTAAAAAACCGACTTCTATAAATTCGACCTAATTTCATAGTGTAGACATACCCTTAGATTCTTAAGTCGTTTAGGTACATTTGAAAATTTTACCCAAAAGCAGCACTTACTAAATCACCACTACATGTTAAAACTATTTTGCTCCTAAAAGATATCATTAGAAATTTATTAGCAAAATGTAGCCAATGAAACGGACGCACTTCAATTTGTGACATACTGCAGGAATACATTCCAGATTCGGAAGGCTTGTTTAGTGAGAAAACTTCCTGTAAGAGGAAGATAGGAGGCCCAAGTGAATGACTCCCTTTTTCTCTGGGGTATGATTGTCTCAGACAACTATATCAGTGGAGGATTAGACACATTCTCACTTCCTAGAACAGCTTTACTGAAATGACAACATATATTTGGGATGATGGTGATAAAATTGACGTTGCATTCGAGAAGAAGATAAAACTGGCTGTTTAGATTGTTGAAAAAACGTTTCAGATAAGCTTGTGGTTCCACAGAAATTAATCCCCACCCTTTGACTTGCTTTGATTGCTATCAGCCAATCAGAAATGCTCTTTCAATTCAAACAGCTAATAATCTCAGTCTTTTAGCTTAAGGGATACAATTTTCAAAATTATTACAGTGTGGGAACGATAAAGTCACGCACGAGGAAGACGGCACTCGATATAATTTATTTTAGATTTCCATCTAGGGTATGTTCGGATGCTCCACATGAAAGTCAAATTGTCCATGTAAAATGGTTTCTGGGTGATAAATTGACCCCCAGGGTTCTAGTAAAATAATAGATTCAGAGATATAGCTGACTCCCACAATCTATAAAGGCTAGTTATCAGCTTTTTGAAGGATTTGATAAAGAGAAGAAAAAATAGCTTTTGTATACTGACATTTTTCTCATTAACAGGAGCAATGTTAGGACCACAAATTCCTAGTGGATTCGGTTGTAAATACTTCACTGACATAAGTTTTGGGAGATAGCTGTTCTGTGTGAGTAGGAGTGTATTTGTCTAACTGGCATCTACTGTAATAGACATATGGAACTTGTAATATTTCTGACATACACATACAGCTTTTTAAAGCTGGGGCACTCGCTATGCCACTATCTGTCAAATTCAAGGCCATTGCATTTTAAAATGTATGTTCTATCAACAGTGCCTGCCCTCGTAGAATTTTTATTAGAGAATAATTCTCTCTCATGCTTGGAAAAAAGGAAAACACTTCCTAGTATTATAACAATTTTTTTAAGCTCATAATATAAAAATGGTAAAATGATGTAGAATTCTTTGCTGTTTAAATACAGCACTAAGCAAACAATTATCTAAAAAGGAACATGGTGTTATTTCATACTCTGAAAAGATTGATCTGCACATTTATATAATATGGGCTGAAGTTTGGTTGATTCTTAGGATTTTATTTAAACTTACATATATGTTCTCAAGAATGCCCATCAATGTAGTTGTTATGGTCACTTCTGTGTTATACATTGGTAGGATGATGACACAAAGTAATAGATATACATGCAATAGCCTGGTAAGCCTCTTTGGTCGTTTTCACTTTTTTTCCATTTTGGCATTGAAAGTGTGTGGTACTTCATACACTGTATGCACTGTTTGGCAGAATAAACTTGATGGTGTTCTTGTAAGAAAGTAAATTGTGCCAGGTATAAAATAGGTCTGTATAATAGTTGTCAGCAAAACTGTTCTGGAAAATATGTAGGAACTTACTCAGAAGGATTTGCCAGTTTCTTAAAGTGCATTTCTTTTGGGGGGTTTGATCTGAGGATCTTAAAAATTTTGTGACTTCCCCTCTGTTTTTGTGTTACTCACTCTGGGCCTGCTTTTCAAGTTTGACCTCCAGTTTTAATAGTCCAAATGTTACCAGTTAAAAATCAAACTACGTGATATGTGAACCCAATGAAGTAATTAGGCACCAAAATGCTAGCATTTGTGCCCATCATTAACTGAGAATCCAAACTTGTGCCTGCCAAATTGTAGACCAGGTTTAAAAATTAGGCCACGCTTTGTCTTCCTGATGCACTTCATAAAGACAAGTATTTCCTCTTTTGGAGTTGTGATGGTGTGCATTCAAGATACACAGGGGTTTTAATAAATAGTTGTGTACATGACATAAACGTCTGACGTAAAAGGGAAGACTTATGAAGAACTGTGAAACGCCTAGCAAATAAGGAGCCAAATCATGTCCCCCAGAGACTGGTAAGTGGAGGTGTCCTCTACATGTGGATTTCCCTTCCTCGACACAGAAGGGGGGATTGGATATCTTCATGGATACTGTACCAGACCTGTCCAGGGTCAGTGTTAGGGAAGGCGATAGAGGCTGGATGGGCTGGGATTGTATATGACCCCTGACCCGTCTTTTGGCTTCACAAAAGCTACCTGGAAAAATTGCCATTGCTGCCACGGGGAAAATCCATGGCAGTGCAGCAATAGAACTGCAAGGGAGCAGGGGGAGGTCCGCCAGGGGTCATGGCCAGAGCAAGGGAACAGAGACACTGTGTGTATGGCCCTGGTCACTTGCATATGGCCTGGGATCCGCCAGTTTTTCCTTGGGACAGGAACTCGGCCCCTTATGCCAAGACAGGGTGGGGTAATGCTTGCAAAGGAATCCTCACAGAAAGTCTGATTTACATGTGTTTAAAAAAAAAATCCCCTCCCACTGCTGTTTGTGAGAGAGGAGTATTTAGCCCAAGAATTTTAATTCAGTTTATAACTAAAAAACAGAAGGAAGAAGCTAGCATCAAGCAAAATACTGCCGCCTTCATAGTTACTGCTTTGGAAATGAGCTACTGCACAGGGATTTTCTCCACTTTGCGTTGATTAAAGAATAAGAACATTCTGACATGCACAGTTAAAATGAAACATGCATGTCAATTGGACAATAGTGTAGGTATTATCGAGATACACGTAAGTAACCAAGGTTTTGAGGTACTTCCTATTCATTGGAACTTGTCCATTTTGCTAGACAACACCTTTCTGACCAGTTAATTCTTTCTCTAAGTTTGTAGAAGTTAATGTGACACACATCCACGTAGAGATTAGACCCCTAAAATAGTTAAACTACTCAGAGCATTGATTTGTTGATAATGCTTTTGTGATTAGGAAATGGTGAATGTATGAACTGTAAAGGAGATTCTTCTTCAGTAAGTGTCCCTGTGCTCCACTTTACATGTCCATGTGCCCCTGTGCTTGTAATCGGAGATTTGTAGTAGCAGTGCCTTGTTGGGTTACACATGTTCTGTCCCCATCTCGCGTTGCCTTAGGCAGTTACATAGCACCGTGCGACCAACCCCCCCTCAGTTCCTTCTCTACCGCCTTTGGATTGACTTGAAGTACTTAACAGCGCCTCTGTACCTAACCTAAATAGCATAGTTATTCAGTTAATAGATAGTTGTTGATTAGCTTAAAATTGCCTTTCCTTCCCCATTTTTCCCCTTCCCTTTTTATTTTAAAAAAATATACATTTTTCTCTCATATTAGAAAATTAAATTTCAGTTGCAAGTGACCCTTTAGAGAAGAGTAGTTGTTCTCCCTTGTGGGAGAAAACCTTTCTCTGAAGGGCATGCCCACCTTCCCGGGTTTTAAATGCTGCCTTATGTGCAAATTCTCTATCCCGGTCTCAGACGGGCATTCACAGTGTGTCCGCTGCCTTGGTGAGATGCACATCCTGCAGAAGTGCTCACATTGCCATAACCTGAAAGCCCACACAAGGAAGGCAAGACACTTGCAGTTGAAACTTCTCATGATGGAAAGTCTCTGCGCCCGGTATCCGAGCCCAAATCCTGGACCTCTCCTGAACAACAATCTCCCACCGTAGCCTCTGACAGAGGCGCTCCTTTATTGGCTCAGGCAAAAGAGCACCCTGCCAAGAAAGTGACTAAAAAGTGGGCTCCGACTTCTCCTTCTTGGGAATCTGCCAAGAAATGGCATTTCCCAGATCAGCATACCTCCCCATCGGTACTTACCCACACCAAGACCTTCCACCGCTGAGGTAGCAGGACCATCCGATACCGTGGGTTCCACTAGAGCAAAAGACCCTAAGTGGTCTAGCTCAGACAATGGCAGCAAAGGGAAATTGAAACCCTCTGCCTTGGCACCATTGGAGCCAATGAGACACTCGGCACTGAGTATCTTGGCACTACTGCAGACCATGGCACCACCTTCTGTCAGCACAACCCACATGGTACAATCTTCAGCACAGACAACAGCACAGCAGCTATCAGTACCATCAGCAACACCTTCAGCAGCATTGAGGCTCCTGGTGAAGCAGCAATTCCTGCACCATAAGGACTTGCTGGTTTCCTCAATGCCAGAATCTCCTCCTCTTGGCACTGACATCACTCCAGTCTGGTCTATGCCGAGCCATCTCCCCACACTGCCCAGATCTCTTCCTTTCTCAAGTGATGAGGATGATGAAGGAGGAATCTACTCCTCTCACCACTCTTCCCACCTCCACACATCTACTGGACTAGGTCCATCACAGCAAAGGGGCTATCATACAGGGCCTGAAACACAGAGCTGGTATGGACACCGATGGATGCCACCAATGCATTTCCCACCACAGTGGCCTTACTGGAACCGCCCAGAAGCATACCCCCCACAACATCACAACATTCTACCCAGTCTACCCAGGATGAGGACACAACATTCCCCTTCATCTTCAGTATTGGGACCCTCTGAGCCCCCAGAAGAGGCAGTCGAGGAGTTGGAGGAGGTTTCAGACCAGGAAGATGCACTAGCAGCCAATTTCTCATCCTCTTCCCCAGATGAAAACATCATGCCCCCACTTCCCACCACAGGGGTTGACTTTAAACAATTTCAGGAGCTCTTTAAGAAAGTGGCAGACTTGTTGGACATTTCACTAAAGGAAATGGCTGAATCCCAGCATAAGCTACTAGATATTTTACATACATCAACCTCCTTCAGAATTGCTTTACCAATTAATGACTCACTCATGGAACAAGCAAAAACCATCTGGCAGGCCCCGGCGACAATCTCACCCACCTGCAAAAGATCGGATAAATAGTATTATGTGCCCTCTAAGGGAATGGAATTCCTTTTATCACACCTGCACCAAACTCACCAACTATAAGGCATTACTGGCCAAGTACAACAACACAAATTACTCAAATCTGTCAGAATTTATTGAATTCCTGTCGGAAGAAAAGAGAACAATTTAGGGCCATCATTTCCAAGAGGCATCTTTTTGATAGAACAGCATTGCAAGCTTCATTGGGTTCTGCAGACGCCGTGGCGCAGTCTATAGCCACAGCTGTAGTCTTGCAACCTGCATCCTGGCTACACCTCTCTGGTTTTCCTAGAGAAGCACAATCAACAGTTGAGAATCTTCTGTTTGAAGGCCCTCAACTCTTTGCAGCCAAAACTGATGAGTCTCTTCATATGTTGAAGAACTCCAGAGTGACGCTGAAGTCCTTGGACATCTACATCCTATGAATAAGAAAAAAACAAGGCAAGTACTATGCGTCATAAAGATTTCAATCTGTGCCTTACACACAACCACACAGGCAATACACCCCACAAAGACGGAGATGGGGGAGAGGGCAAAGAGGTGCAAGTGTCAGGCATGGGGACTCTGGGGGAGCAGGGAGGAGCAGGGCCTGGGGCAGAGTGGGGGTTTGGAGCGTGGGTGGGGCCTTGGGGGAGGAGGTCAAGTGGGGGAAGGTCTTGGAGTGGAGCAGGGGGCAAGGCCATTGTCTAGGCGTCGGTGGGACCCCGCACTTCTAGGGAGCTTCTGGCGCTCATGTCCAGCCTCCCCAAATGTGGGAGTCACATGCTGCCCTGGCATCCCTACTAGGTTGTGGGGCACACTTACACACTCATGTGGTCCAAGGCCATTGGTCCCTGTGGGAATCCCTCCTATAGATACACCTACTGGTGCTATGAGTGGTTTGCAATGCATGCTGTCATTTCCTATCTGTGATCAAGATCAAGACTATAAAGATCCTTACAGACAACATTGCTTGCATATTCTATATAAATCAACAAGGGAGGGGGGCATGTTCACACACCCTATGCATGGAAGCCATGCTACTTTGGACCTGGAGCATCAGTCACAACATTGATATCTCAGCTTCCTACCTACCAGAATGTCAGAACACCACTCCAGATGCACTAAGCAGAAAATTCTTCCTGGACCACAAAGGGGAAATGAACCCCTAACTACTATGGAATATATTCAAAGAGTGGGCATTTCCAACTATAGACCTCTCCGCAATGACACAAAATGCCAAATGTCCTCAGTTCTGCTCCAGAGCAGGAATGGATCCCCATTCCTGGGCGACACTTTTCTCATCAAATGAAATGCACCCCTACTTTACACCTTACCTCCAACCCCCCTTCTGTCACGGGTAATACACAAGATCAGAACGGACAATTCCAAAGTCCTCTTGATAGCCCCCCTACATGGGCTTGGCAAATGTGGTTTCCTTACCTCCTAAAGATGGCTGCGTGCCCATCACACATTCTTCCTCTTCTTCCTCATCTCCTCTCACAAGATGCGGGTCAGGTTAACCACTCTGCCTCAAGGCATGGCTACTCCATGACTCTGAGAAGCCAAAATGACCTGTTCAGAGGAAGTAAGGGACATTCTGTTAAACAGTCGTATACCAACTACCTAACATACATACCTACATAAATTGAGGTGATTCACTATATGGTGCCAAAATAAACTAATCACGGTAGTCTCCTCTTCCTCTGATACTGAACTATATATTGGAACTTAAGAAATCGGGTCTCTCCCTGAGCTCGATCAGAGTACATCTCGTAGCTATCAGAGCATTCCACCGTGACGTGGATGAGTTATTGATCTTCACCCACCCAATCACCAGATGTTTTCCTAAGGGCCTTCTTAACATCTGCCCCGAAATACAAACTCCTACTCCGTCATGGGACCTTAATCTAGTGTTATGGGGCTTTATGGGACCACCTCTTAAACCATTAGCAACATGTTTAAACTAGGAATTTGTTTAACATGTTTGTTTAAAAATGTTTAAACTAGCTTTAAACTAGGAATTTGGGGGAGATGGTTGGGAGATGTCCAGGTAATCTCCACATCAAATTTTAACATTGAGAGGAAAGAAAATGAAGTAAGAAACGATACAGCTGTGGGTAGGAGAAAGGACATAAGGAGGAATGGCAGTGTGGATACCAGTCTAATAGGTCATACTGATGGTAGAATGTCCGTGTTTAATTGGGTAAAGAAAGTGAGTGAGGCCAAACAGCAAAAATTAAGATGTTTGTACACCAATGCAAGGAGCCTAGGTAACAAAATGGAGGAACTAGAGCTATTGGTGCAGGAAGTGAAACCAGATATTATAGGGATAACAGAAACATGGTGGAATAGTAGTCATGACTGGAATACGGGTATTGAAGGGTATGTGCTGTTTAGGAAAGACAGAAATAAAAAGGTAAAGTTGGTGGAGTAGCATAGTATATCAATGATGAGGTAGACTGTAAAGAAATAAGTGATGGAATGGATAAGAAGGAGTCTGTCTGGGCAAAAATCACATTGGGGAAGAAAGCTACTAGAGCCTCCACTGCGATAGTGCTTGGGGTGTTCTATAGACCACTAGGATCTAATTTGGATATGGATAGAGACCTCTTTAATGTTTTTAATGAAATAAATACTAGTGGGAACTGTGTGATCATGGGAGACTTTAACTTCCCAGATATAGACTGGAGGACAAGTGCTAGTAATAATAATAGGGCTCAGATTTTCCTAGTTGCGATAGCTGATGGATTCCTTCATCAAGTAGTTGCTGAACGAACAAGAGGGGATGCCATTTTAGATTTGGTTTTGGTGAGTAGTGAGGACCTCATAGAAGAAAGAGTTGTAGGGGACAACCTTGGCTCCAGTGATCATGAGCTAATTCAGTTCAAACTGAATGGAAGGATAAACAAAAATAAATCTGCGACTAGGGTTTTTGATTTAAAAAGAGCTAACTTTAAAAAATTAAGGAAATTGGTTAGGGAAGTGGATTGGACTGAAGCACTTATGAATCTTAAGGCAGAGGAGGCCTGGGATTACTTCAAGTCAAAGTTACAGAAGCTATCAGAAGCCTGCATCCCAAGAAAGGGGAAAACATTCATAGGCAGGAGTTGTAGACCAAGCTGGATGGAGCAAGCATCTCAAAGAGATGATTAAGAAAAAGCAGAACGCATACAGGGAGTGGAAGATGGAAGGGATCAGCAAGGAAAGCTACCTTATTGAGGTCAGAACATGTAGGGATAAAGTAAGAAAGGCTAAAAGTCATGTAGAGTTGAACCTTGCAAAGGGAATTAAAACCAATAGTAAAAGATTCTATAGCTGTATAAATAAGAAGAAAAAAAGGAAAGAAGAACTAAACACTGAGGATGGAGTGTAGGTTAAGGATAATCTAGGCATGGCCCAATATCTAAACAAATACTTTGCCTCAGTCTTTAATGAGGCTAATGAGGAGCTTAGGGATAATAGTAGCACGACAAATGGGAATGAGGATATGGAGATAGATATTACCATATCTGAGATAGAAGCCAAACTCAAACAGCTTAATGGGCCTAAATCGGGGGGGCCCAGATAATCTTCAACCAAGAATATTAAAGGAAGTGGCACATGAAATTGCAAGCCCATTAGCAAGAATTTTTAATGAATCTGTAAATTCAGGGGTTGTACCATATGATTGGAGAATTGCTAACATAGTTCCTATTTTTAAGAAAGGGAAAAAAAAGTGATCCAGGTAACTACAGGCCTGTTAGTTTGACATCTGTAATATGCAAGGTTTTGGAAAAAATTTGAAGGAGAAAGTAGTTAAGGACATTGAGGTCAATGACAATTGGGACAAAATACAACATGGTTTTACAAAAGGTAGATCGTGCCAAACCAACCTGATCTCCTTCTTTGAGAAAGTAACAGATTTTTTAGACAAAGGAAATGCAGTGGATCTAAATTACCTCGATTTCAGTAAGGCGTTTGATACCGTGCCACATGGGGAATTATTAGTTAAATTGGAAAAGATGGGGATCAATATGAAAATTGAAAGGTGGATAAGGAACTGGTTAAAGAGGAGACTACAGTGGCCCATACTGAAAGGAGAACTGTCAGGGTGGAGGGAGGTTACCAGTGGAGTTCCTCAGGGATCGGTTTTGGGACCAATCTTATTTAATCTTTTTATTACTGACCTCGGCACAAAAAATGGGAGTGTGCTAATAAAGTTTGCTGATGATACAAAGCTGGGAGGTATTGCCAATTTAGAGAAGGACAGGGATATCATACAGGAAGATCTGGATGACCTTGTAAACTGGAGTAATAGTAATAGGATGAAATTTAATAGTGAGAAGTGTAAGGTCATGCATTTAGGGATTAATAACAAGAATTTTAGTTATAAGCTGGGGATGCATCAATTAGAAGTAATGGAGGAGGAGAAGGACCTTGGAATATTGGTTAATCACAGGATGGCTATGAGCCGCCAATGTGATATGGCTGTGAAAAAAGCTAATGCGGTCTTGGGATGCATCAGGCGAGGTATTTCCAGTAGAGATAAGGAGGTGTTAGTACCGTTATACAAGGCACTGGTGAGACCTCATCTGGAATACTGTGTGCAGTTCTGGTCTCCCATGTTTAAGAAGGATGAATTCAAACTGGAACAGGTACAGAGAAGGGCTACTAGGATGATCTGAGGAATGGAAAACCTGTCTTATGAAAGGAGACTCAAGGAGCTTGGCTTGTTTAGCCTAACGAAAAGAAGGCTGAGGGGAGATATGATTGCTCTCAAAATATATCAGAGAGAGAAATACCAGGGAGGGAGAGGAATTATTTAAGATCAGTACCAATGTGGACACAAGAACAAATAGATATAAACTGGCCATCAGGAAGTTTAGACTTGAAATTAGATGAAGGTTTCTAACTATCAGAGGAGTGAAGTTCTGGAACAGCCTTCCAAAGGAAGCAGTGGGGGCAAAAGACCTATCTGGCTTCAAGATTAAGCTTGATAAGTTTATGGAGGAGATGGTATGATGGGATAATGTGATTTTGGCAATTAATTGATCTTGGACTATTAGTGGTAAATAGGCCCAATGCCCTGTGATGAGATGTTAGATGGGGTGGGATCTGAGTTACGACAGAGTATTCTTTCCTGGGTATCTGGCTGGTGAGCTTTGCCCACATGCTCAGGGTTCAGCTGATCGCCATATTTGGGGTCAGGAAGGAATTTTCCTCCAGGGCAGATTGGCAGAGGCCCTGGGGTTTTTTCGCCATCCCTTGCAGCATGGGACCTGGGTCACTTGCTGGAGGATTCTCTGCACCTTGAAGTCTTTAAACCATGATTTGAGGACTTCAATAGCTCAGACATAAGTGAGAGGTTTATTGCAGGACTGGGTGGGTGAGATTCTGTGGCCTGCGTTGTGCAGGAGGTCAGACTAGATGATCATAATGGTCCCTTCCGACCTTAAAGTCTGAGTCTATGTTCATTACTCCACCTTTCAATTAAGATGGCCTTCCTCATCACCATCACGTCTGCCAGATAGGTATGGGAGCTAAGGGCCCTCATGACACACCCACCATACACAAAGTTCTTCAAAAATATAGTGACCTTAAGACCGCATCCCAAGTTCTTAAGATTGCCTCCTCATTCCATTTGAATCAGCCCATTTATCTCCCATCTTCTTCCCAAAACCCCATGGGAATAAACGAGAAGCAGCACTCCACACCCTGGACATCCAAATGGTGCTAGCCTTTTACATCAAGAGAACAAAGACTTTTCAAAAGTCACCAAAATTATTCCTCTCCATCACAGAACGCTCAAAAAGAGATGCCATATCTAAACAGAGAGGATGCATTGACTTTTGCTAAGTCAGTCCCCCCGTTTTAACAGCATGAGGGTTTATACCTCAAGTGTAAGGTCTCGAAAAAGATAATTACATTTACATTTCCAGTTGCTATATAATTGGAATGGGAAATCAGTTGTTTGCCACAGAGTGGAATTGGTAATATTGTTTCAAGTACTGACTAACATCTGTAAACATCTGTGCCTGCACACAGATTCTGACAAGAGATTTCCAGAACATATTTCTTTAAAAGGTCAGTGAGGAATACAACCCCCATGATGCACTGCACACTAAGTGTTTTAATATGTCTTTCATATAGATCTCATATTGGACATTTCTCCTTCTTAATTATGCCAACAGTTTCCAGCCTGAGGCACACTGAAGAATCATCCATCTGCCATGGTGGGTAAAAAATTTACACAAAGAAGGCCCATAATTTCTTAAGTGATGGTGCCCAATTCCCTTTTTGAATACAAACTACAGAGTTAAAGGCCCTGTCTGCTTAAAAATCATATTGGAAAACAGTTCCCCTCTCAGTTTTGTTTTTAATAGAACCTCAGAAGCTTCACTGTGAAATTCATTTTCTAATTGAATTTGGCTGGCTGGAGACTTGTAGCTGGTTTTCCTGTGTTAATTATTCTGCAAGAGGAAGCGGTTTTTGTGATGCATCCTTGTGCTCCCTCTGTATCTGTGTCAAGAGGATGTCATCACTATACTCATGTACTGCTCTGAGAGTCACACACATTCTGTCCCACATGAGACCAGGACATAATGAGAGCAGATGCTCTGGGCTGCCTATCAGAAATGTGGATGGGAGTAAAATCTGTCCATGTTATTACAAGGTAGTGTTACATAAAACTGTCTTTTATATAGATGTGTTACTTGTATTTATTTAGTTTTATTCACACTAATCTGTGTGATCTCCCTTCTCCTTCCCTGCCCCAGCTACCATTTTTTTTTCAGAAAACCAAGGACCACATCATGCCTTTAACTATGAGTAGAGGGGACCCCTGGACAGCAGCTTACACCTTGCAGGGCCAGCAGGGGCAGCCAGTAACTGCTGTAGCACTGTTTTCACCTTCCCAGGACCTTGCTGAGCATTCTCTGTGGGGGTGGGGCCAACGTGTTAGGAGGGAGCAGACTAGAGGCAGTTGCAGGAAAACGTACAGCACCTCTCTCCAACCTATGTTCACCAAGTTACAAAAGTAACTTGGTGGTACGTTGCCTTTCCTGCCTAGTTCTTCCACGCTGGAGGACCTTGGCAATACAGCTACATTGAAGCCATGGTCTGCCAGGGAACAGAAGGAGGTGCGCGAGTGCCCTGACATCCTCACATTTGTGGGGGTTGATTCATAGAGGTGAGAAAAAAAACCCACTTCACCTGAGGAACAATGTGGAGGAGCCTTATGGTGTTCCTATTAGCCCACTTCTATGGGTTTTACCACAGGAGGGAGAGATCAAGATTTCTGAATCAGTGGACTATATTTATCTCTGGAGAAACTCCATTAAAATCAATATGCTACTCAGAAGTGAAGCAAGCCAAACGGGGCAGCGGCTTCTTCCATTGGCTGCCTTGGGGACAGTTCCTGCTCCTATAACTTTTAAATCTGACTTAAAGAGATGAATGCGTGAAGCCATTTGCAGTGCACAACAACAAAAGCTTTATTGGTACTACAAAAGCAAGGAATTATGGTGCATATTCTTGAGAGCCATCTACCGCCACCTTAGTTATTAACTGACAATTTACGTAAATAGACACCTTTCTTTTATAGATCACTCTTAAAAAAATTATCAGAGGTGTAGCCACGTTAGTCTGGATCTGTAAAAGCAGCAGAGAGTCCTGTGGCATCTTATAGACTAACAGACGTATTGGAGCATAAGCTTTCGTGGGTAAATACCCACTTCTTCAGATGCATGAAAAATTTCCACTACATGCATCTAAAGAAGTGGGTATTCACCCACGAAAGCTTATGCTCCAATACATCTGTTAGTCTATAAGGTGCCACAGGACTCTTTGCTGCTCTTAAAACAATGTTATCTAATCCTTTAAAAATATTGACGTTTCAATCCTGTGTAGATGAAGTAGATTTAAAATAAAAATTTAGCAGAAACTGACTTTTTTTGCTAAAAACAGGATTTCTGCAAGAATTCCCAGCACTTACAGTAGACCAGTGATGGCTACAAGAGGTTGAGTAGGTAAATAATGCAAATGGATTCAATAATTTACTGTATTTTAGTGATCAGGTGAGACAGAATTTTGTTAACCTCCTTACTAAATATTGTACTATATATGAAGGTGACTGATTTAAAGTCTAAATAAAAATTATTTATACTTGTGGCTTCCCTGTTGGCAGAGATAGCTAGACATTAATGATTAAGCACAATTTCCCAGCAAAACTTCCACCTTCTTCACAAAGGATATGACTTTTAGATAATAGAAAATTTCTCTTCAGAGTTGGGTCTGGTTTACACTGGGGAGAGAAGGGAGCGGATTGATCTAAGTTATGCAACTTCAGCTAAGTGAATAATGTAGCTGAAGTTAACGTACTTAGACCTACTCACTGCGGTGTCTTCACTGCAGTGAGTCGACGGGTTCCGCTCCCCCATTGACTCTGCCTGAGCCTTTTGCGGCGCTGGAGTATAGGAGTCGACGGGAGAGCGCTCGGGGGTCGATTTAAAATCAACCCCCCCGCCGGATTGGTCGCTGCCTGCCAATCCAAAGCGTAGTATAGACATACCCTTTGTTTAGTGAATCAAGCCTTGAGGAATTTAGAGGATCTCGGGGAGAGATCTTATGATCTACACATTCAGGATCGCAGAGGGGTAGATTATGGCTGGCTCCTGTAAAAGTGTGCAAAGGACAGTGAGAAGGCAAAGATTTTCCACTTCTCACCTGGCCCAGAATAACTGGTTACAATTGCTATGCTATTGTATCCCAAGAGCCAGCTCCCTACTATCACCCACTTTGGCATGAGCCACCTGAAAAGAAGAGGTAAGGGGCATGGCTATGACTCTTTCCCCTACCCTGCAACTGGTTAACTCTGCATATACTGATGGGTTTCAAGCAGGTGCACTCACCCTGCAAACTGAGCTCCCTCATGCTAAATGCCTCCTGGTGTTGTAACTAAGGTGAAGTAGGCCTGAACCGCCCCACTGTCCTCCAGCATGTGCCTGAAATGCGTGTTGTGGTCCAGTAATCTTTCTCAGAATATTCAACCTGCAACACATCTTCATCTATGTCAGGAAAGGTACACATGATTCCCTAGCATGGCTTCTTGATTCAGTGCTCTGGATATTGTCTCCCTTATATTCTCTATAACATATTCTCCCTTATATAATATACCACCAGAATCATGTATCATTGAACATTTGTACAGAGCTGAAGAAGGGTTGTCAATTCCTTCAAGTTCATAAAGGCATTGCCAGCCCTTCTTCAGCTCTATATAAATGTTCAATGATACACGATTCTGGTGGTATATTATAGAGAATTTGAGTGATGTTGTCACCCCTGGAATGAGAGCACTGACCTGGAAGCTGAGCTTCCTTGCAAATAAATGCCAGTTTTAGTGGCAGTTCTGGAGGAAACTGCCTTCATAGGTGGGACAGACTCACTAAAACAGCCTTTTCTCTTTCTAATTTCAGACAGCTGTTTGAAGGGATGACTGGATTGTAAACTAAAATTGAAATATATATGTTAATTCTGGCTATTCAAGGGTTGCAACCATAATATAAATTGCTAACATAAATGCAAATTATATGACCTTTTCTATCTTGGACATTTTACCATTCTGTTAGATTTGTAGAGTCATAGAAATGTAGGGAATGCAGGGACTATGAGAAGTCAAGTCCAGCCCTCTCTGATTTGGCAGAACCAAGTAATCCTAGACCATCCCTCACAGGTGTTTGTCCAACTTGTTTCTAAAAGCTTCCAATGTTGGGGACTCCATGATCTCCCTTGGAAGCCTATTCCAGATCTTAACTATCCTTAGAGTTAGAAATTTTTTCCTAATCTAACCAAAATCTCCCTTGCTGCAGTTTAAGCCTATTACTTATCATCCACTTTATAACTGCCCTTAACATATTGGAAGACTGTTATCAGGTGTCCCATCCCCCCCAAACCCCATCATCTTTTCTCAAAACCAAACAGGCCCAGTTTTTTCAACCTTTCCTCCATAGGTCACCTTTTCTAAAATTTTTGTTGCCGTCCTCTGAACTCCTTCCAGTTAGTTCACATCTTTCCTAAATTGTGATGCCCAGAAATTGGATACAGTATTCCACCTGGTCCTGCATCAGTGCCAAATAGAGTGGGATAATTACCTCCTATGTCTTACATACACCGCTTCTCTTAATACACCCCAGAATCATACTAGACTTTATTGCAGCTGCATCATATTGATTACTCAGATTCTGTGTGATCCACTTCAGATCCTTTACAGCAGTTCTGCCACCTAAACAATGATTCTCCCTTTTGTAGTTGTGCATTTGATTTTTTTCCTTCCTACGTGAAGTACTTTGCATGTGTCTTTATTGAATTTCATCTTGTTGAATTCAGACCAATTCTCCAATTTGTCAAGGTCATTTTGAATTTTAAACCTGTCCTCCAAAGTGCTTACAACTAGTGGTGAGCTGGAGCCGGTTCGCACCGGTTCACGCAAACCGGTTGTTAAATTTTGAAGCCGGTTTAGAACTGGTTGTTAAAGGGGTGGGCAAACTCCGGCCCATGGGACCGTTCTGTCCGGCCTGCCTGAGGTCTCAGCTGGGGAGGCTCCCCTGAGAATCCCTTTTTAATTTTTACTCACCCGGCAGTGCTCTGGGTCTCAGCAGCACCGAAGGACCCGCAGCTGGAGACCCAGAGCGACTGAAGGACCTGCCACCGAAGACCCGGAGTGACTGAAGGAACTGGTTCTTCAGCTTTTGGCAGCTCATCACTGCTTACAACCCCTCCCAGATAGGTGTCATCTGCAAATTTTATAAGCATACTCTCTACTCCATTATCCAAGTCATCACTAGTAGCACAGGCAAAGCAGTTACTCCTGCATAAAATGGGTGTGAGACCAGAATGAGTCCCTTAGTCGGAGCTCTTGTAAAACACACATTTAACTGTGAAATGTTTACTGCATTTATTCAAAGGACACTGTCAACTAGCGTACACCTCGCCCCCATGCCCCAATCTACTTTATGACAAAGATTGTATAGGCAGCCACCCAGAGCTGCGGTTAGGGGACAGGACTTCCCATTTTCTAGAGGAATGGTTTGCATCTACCACAGACAAGTGGGTCAGGGAAACAGTGAGCCAGGGATGTTCCCTCTAGCTGAGGGTTCCATCCCATCCATTCTTCATCCAGCAACCCAGCTCCAATGACCTCATAAAACAATCTGATTCAGAATGAAATAGCTCTTCTTCTAGATATGGGAGTGAGAGTGTGTGTTCCCTCAGAAGAAAGGTTCTCTGCATTCTACTCCATCTTCTTCATTGTACAGAAGCACATGGGCTATCAGAACCATTTTCAACCTCAAAAGTCTCAACAAGTGGATAAAGAAAATCAAGTTTCAGATGGAGACCCTGGGCTCTACAGTGTCATCGCTATCCTGGGGAGATGCTTCTTGTCTTCAGTAGATCTAGTCAATGTATATCTTCATATCCCCATCAGACCATGCCTCTGCAGACTTCTGAGCTTTGCTGATGGCAGGAAACATCACTACTGAACACTCCCTTTTTGGATTGTTCCTGGCACCCAAGTTTTTTACAGAGATGGTGATGGTGATAATAGCCAGACTGAGGTCACAGGGAACTCACCTGTACTCCTTCCTGGATGACATCCTGACCAGAGCTCCGTCACAGTCAACAGCACACAGGGCCAAGTCTCAGATGTTGAATCTCCTCCAGGTGTCCAGGTTCATCATCAGTGCCAAGAAAAGTTCTCTGGTTTTATCCAAGAATTTATTTTCTTGCTCTAGATGCAAGAGGCCTGCCATAGCATTATGCCTCCAACTGCTAGGAATCCTGGTGTCTTGCATAGGGAATCACTCTGTGGGCAAAATCATGATTCAGCAGTCTTCAAGCCTTCATACTAAAGGTGTGGAACCACTTGTCGGTGCTGGGACATAGGAGGCTGGATCTAGTGGTGGGAGCAGTCAAGCCAAGGGTTGCATCCGATGAAGTGAGCTGTAGCTCATGAAAGCTTATGCTCAAATAAAATTGTTAGTCTCTAAGGTGCCACAAGTACTCCTTTTCTTTTGGGTTGGAGTCAGAGAGTCAGAGCCTAGGGGCAAGGATCACGAACACATCAGGAAAGTAGGAACCAGGAGCAAGGCAGGGAAGTGGGACTCAGGAGTCAGGCAAGAAGGCAGGGTCCGACATACCTGCCAACTTCTTGTGCCTTTCTTTGGATTTAAACAGGAAGCCCTGACCAATCAGGTGTTCCTCCAATCAGGGCCCGGGAAAGTTCTTCCTGGTGTAGTTTCAGGTGTCATGGTCTCTCTGCTCTGTTGGTTCGTAGTAGGCCACTGGGTGGGGGCAGGAGCAGGTAACAGCTGACTGGGAACCCCATGGACCGAGGGTTTAAGGCCTGTGGGGTCGTGAAACCATTCCCTGGAATGCAGGAAAGATCAACTACAGGTTCTGACACAAGTGTTCAACTCCTTATAATGGTGGTCAGCCCACAACAATGTTGGCAAAGGCACACATATCTGCCTTCCAGATCCTTTTGTGTTTGCAACTGATGCCAACTCTGAGGGCTGAGGAGTTCACTTGGAAATCCAAACAGCCCAGGGCCTCTGAAGCCAGGAGGAAAAGGCACATGGCATAAACCTCCTAGAGCTGAGAGTGGTCAAGTTAGCTCTGCAAAGGTTCCAGGGAATGCTAAGGGGATAACTCATCCTGCTTCAATCAGACAATATGACTACCATTGCTTATTTAAACAATCAAGGGGAACAAGGGGTCTGGCAGTACACATGGAAGCAATGGAAATAATAAGGTGGGTGGAACAATTCCTGCTTTCTCCCCTGCCATCCACATGACAGGTGCAGGGTCAACAACTCCAAGTGGTGCCTGAATCAGAAGGTTTTCAATCTCATTGTTCAGATGTTCGGCCTCCCTTCAACTGACCTGTTTATGAATCGTAGGAACACAAAGAGGTCAAGATACTTCACAAGGGAGGCAGACGCAGATCCATGGGGACAGATGCCTTATTGCACAATTGGCCACAGAGCCTACTTTATGTGTTTCCACCTTTTCTGCTACTGGGGAAGGTGGTCCAGAAAATAAAAAGAGAACAGACAATGGCAATTCTGATAACTCCTCATTGGCTGAGGAGACCTTGGCTCTCACACCTGTTAGAGCTGACACTGGAGCCTCCACTCCAGCTTCTGTGGAGACCAGACATCCTCTCACAAGATCCTCTTCTTCATCCGGACCTGGAATGACTTCAACTAAGCCTGGCTACTGAGAGGGAAGGTCTGTCCTCTGTAGTCATTAAGACATTGTTTTCATCTAGGACAGTATCAACACTAAAAGAATACTCCTCTAACTAGTCCAGATTCAACAACTGGTGCCAAGAGCACAATGCTAATCACGGAAATCCAGAAATTCCAACCATTCTGGATTTTTTCTAAGCAGGCATAGACAGAGGCCATCAGCCCAGTCCCGTGGAGTGTCAGGTGTCTGCTCCTAGTAGTGTACTATTCACAGGATCCTCAAGATCCTTGGCAGGCAATGCACAGGTAGCCAAATTCCTTCAAGCAGTCCAATTAACCAGGACTGGTGGTGAGGTCCCTCTTCCCAAAATAGGACCTTCAGCTAGTTTTGAGGGCTCTGACAAGCCATCCCTTCGAGCCTCTGACTTCAGTGTCAGCCTCTTATCCATTAAAACTTGTTTCTTAGAGCTGTCACATCCATCAGGTAAGCATCGTAGCTGGCAGTCTTATCTATACAGGAGCTTTACTGCCTGTTCCAGGACAAGATGGTGCTCAGATCACCAGAATCCTTTCTTCCTAATGAAATTCCTCTTTCCACACTTCACAAGAGTTTGTGAGTCCTTTGTTCCATCCAAAACCTCAACATTCAAATGGAAAAGACATGGCACACCTTAGATGCTCAAAGATCACCGAAAATTATCTCACTTGTATAGAATCCACAAGAAGGTCGGGCTCCCTATTTGTGTCCTTCCACTCAAAAAGCCAGGACTCAGTTTCCATGTCTTCCATCATTAGGTGGATTAGACTATGTATTGGGGAAGCCTAATACAAATCTTCACAGGATTCATGGTGGAATAAGCAAGTGTGTCCACTTCAGAAATTTGCAAAGTGGCCACTTGGTCTAAGCTAACATCTTCATTAAGCACTACAAGATGGACCTTCTGTCTTCTTCAGAGGCTTCCTTTGGCAGGAAGGTGCTGCAAGTGGTGGCCCAGAAGAAATACAGACTTCTGAGCAAGCTCACAAAAGGGGGAGTGCTTCTTTCCTATCAAGCTTTTGTTTCATAACTCTCCCTGCATCTGTTCACTGCTCACTACTTCCCAGACATCCAGAACTGTGGGAGACACTGGGTTGCAGAACAGAATATTTCTTACTGATAACTTCCTTTCTTCTAGCAGCATCTCCCACAATTCTATCCACCTGGATGATTTATGACTCAGATATTCTACTTAATATCTGACCCTTGCGTCATGAGTCAAGGGTCAGATATTAAGTAGAATCATTACCATATGACCGTCTTCTTTGGCCTAATGTACATAGTTATTTTGTGATTTCTGAAATATTTGTCAATAATGATGTTATGCAAGTTTTATAGCTTGTGAATAACTCATCTGGCAGCAAGCAGGAGGAGAAAGGGCATGGCCTGACTTTAGCGCCAAAATGATGATCTGCCTTCATGAGCTTCAGCGACAGAAGAGCAGCCCCCAGATGTCCAGAATTGCAGGAGATGCTGCTAGCAGAATAGAAGTTATTGGTAAGAATTTTCCCAATCTGTGTTTCTTGGCAGCTGCCATTCTGCCTCATGATCCCCTGCAGAACAGATCAGCAAGCAGGGAGTGCCACCATTTCCTCACCTTCCTATGGAGTCTTTACACTACACTTATCACTGTGGTAGCTGAAAGCTTGCAGATCCACAGGAATAACAAAGTCCTGTCCCAGTTTGCCAGTTTGTGCACATTCACTCTCAGTGGCGGCATGGCTCTTATATCTGTGCTGTCTCCCCACCCCAAACCAGCCAATGCATGCTCTGTGGGGTGGAAAACTGATGGAGGAAAAGTTATTGCTTCTTAAGGCAGAAGTAGGTTACTGGGCTTTTTGTATTATAATTTACACTCTCCTGCGAGAGGAACAAGCTACCCAGAGCAACTGTTCCCCTGACCTCTCTCCAAACCCTCTCCCACTTAGGCTGCATGGCAATGGCACACAGCTCCCACATTAGTCTTGGAGTAGGAGGGGCAGATTTGTGACATTATTCCGTGTGCTGCCCTCCCATGATCTCTCTATGTTTGGCTAGGCACAGCAGAAAGAAACAAATGATCCTATGCGACCACCGGGGTTGAGAATGGATTTGTGCAAACCTGCAGTATAGGTACATGATCACAGAACAGTATTTATACATTTGCTGCAGTAGAGGTTTGTAATCAAAACTGATTAATATAATCTTCAAGTTCCCTTTCAGTGTTAATAAGATGTTAACTTTTTAAAAAAAAACATGTGCCTTGTGTATTTATGCCAGTGATTTGGGGGTTTAAAACTACTCATGCATGAAAAATGACTGTAGGAATTGTGTACTCCCATGTGTGAATAATGACTACACTGAAGCATGAATTATAGCAGCATTACACTGACACTGCTGCAGCGTACATGTTCTCTTTGGGAACGTTACAAAGTGTTTTTTAAATGCTGGTGCATGTTAATATATTGATTTAAATCAGTGTCCTTTTTGTACCCTTTGGATTTGTTCAATCTAGCAAATAATGTTTCTCACATTCCCTCTAAGAGATATTCCGTAAACTAGGAAAATTAAGAATTTATGCAAAGATGCGTTTTTAAGGTAAATTTACCAATATTATTATTTATTAACAGATTCAAATATTCTTACAATATCCTATTTATTTTATTCTAGCCAAATGGATAGCTTATGCTAATTATTTGCCGCAAACCAACTTTTGAATTTGGTTTTGTTTTTCATATCTATACACACATTCTATGCTCAGGTATTAATTAAACCCTGAACTGCCTTTAAAAGCTTCTATTGTCCTTTTCATTTAAATAGGACTTTTGTTAGATCTTTAACAAGACCTCAGTGGGGTAATAAATCTAAGCAATTGTCCTTATTAGGAGTAGATTATTCTCATGGGACTATAACAGTCACTGAAGTAACTAAAGCCATTTGTAGACACTGCACTAAGATTTTTTTTAAACACTAAACTGACTTGTGAATCCGTTGCTTAGTTGCTCAAATTAAATTAAATGATATTTTGTTTATTTTTCACATTTTTGATTTATGACATGTTTGTGTTTGCTTATAAACTTTAAGGGTTTAGTTCAGCAAAATTCACCTCCACGGGTGTGAGCCTTGTTCTCAACAAACAGCTTTTTAGCAGGAATTGAAACCAAAAATATTCATCTCTTTTGTTAGTAACCCTTGCAACTCTTATAATCTGTAGGCCTCGGTTATGTGCTAAGTATATTCTCATGCCCATCTTATTGTATGTAATAGATGATCCTTAATGGAGAAATTATTCCTGAATTTGGCCAACTCCCGTGGTTGATTAAAGACATCCCTTATTATAGACCAATATGGTATTGGTGCAAAGATCTTCTCTGACACTAGGCCAGCTTCTGAAGTACTTATTCAGCTCTTAATTGGGCAAAAGTTAAACAAGGACTTTTCAGTATTTCACTGACTGCCAATAGGCTATTGGGTTTTTATAGGTTCTTTGAACAACCTTCCCATATGGGTAGTGGGGGCAAACAACCTAACTAGTATTAAGATGGAGTTTAATAAATTTATGTACAAGATTACATGATGAGGTTACCTCTGATAGCAGGGGACTTGATGACCAAGGAGGTCCCTTCCAGCACTGTCTCCTGTGTCCTATGTTCATGTTTCACTTCGGAGAGAAGATGGCTTTTGCTCTGCTTCTGTTGGATGATGCCTTCTTCTCCTCCCCTCCCCTCCCCCCCCCAAAAAAACCAACAACAATGTGTGAGTTGTTATAACGCTGGCTCTTCACTATCTGAGGGATGTTTTGGTTGAATGGTGTCTCCCTTGTACACAAATGGCCCAATCCTGTTCTCCTACAATATACTTTATTGCCAGCTCTGGCATAGGCACTAAGGCCTACATTTTCAAAAGTGTCCAGTTATTTTGGGAGACTCCATTTTTGGGTGCCCAAGTTACCACATGAAGTGCCTAATTTTCAGGTCAGAACTGACACCTTAGTCTCTACCCAGAAACCAACAGGCAGCCAGTGCAAATTCAGAGCAAAGTTCACAGCAAGCAACATTGTTTAATAAACAGGCTGCTGCCTCCTGCACTAGGTTCAGTTTCTGAGCTGATTTAAGGTGTCACCCCGTGCTGGCCACATGGTAGTAATCCAGGCTTGAAGAGCCAAAGCCATGGATAACTGTACTGAAGTCCAATAGGAAGGATTACAACGTACTGACCAGAGGCAGATTAAGAGAAGTTGTCTTGGTCACTCCAGCTGCATGATCTGTCAGCTCCTGGAATTCTAATAAGATCCTAATATTGCTAGTTTAGGGCAATTTTTCCTGCATAGTCTGTGCCCTGCAATCCAGAATGCCCATAGAACACTATGAGCACCCTACCTCCTGCCTTTGTCCCCTACACTGTGAGGGGGCAATATATGGCTGGTGGTGTTAAGCCTCCATTGCCCCTGCAGCAGGGGAATTTTCCTCTGGCCTCTTGTGACCCCTATATGGCCTTGAAGTGTGACTGGACCAACATATGGGGGCCAGAGTACCCGGGGCGGGGAAGAATATGGTTCATAACCATTAATTTCTAATTAGGGATGTGAGTATCCAGGACTAATTTGCAGATTCAGACCAACCTTTCTCAGACTTGCCCTTGATGTATTACATGATTCAAATAGCAAATAATATGAATGGGTGTATAAAAATAAGAAGCAGAATAACAGGAAGGATGAGTAACCGTCGGAACAAATGAGACAAGCAAGTGGTGGATTTGCCATTTCTTGACATCTTTAAAGGCTGGATGCCTTTCTGGAAGATATGCTTTAGTCAACCACTAGTTACTGGGCTCAATTCAGGGGTAACTGGATGAAAATCTGTGGCCTGTCACGCAGGAGGGCAGACTTGATTATCCTAATTGTCACTCCTGGCCTTTAAAAAAATCAATGAAACAGCATGCACGGCTTTCTAGCCCTGAGTGTACACCACAGTATGCACATTAGTTCTTTTGGCAATGGTGGGCACCTTCAGAATTCCTGAAAGCCCTCCCTTTGGCTGCATTCGCGCTAGGTTTTTCTGGCAAAAATTCCCCACTGTTGCTAAGACTGGATCAGCTCCAGGTGAGGACAGCAGTGGTGGAAGCACTAGTACAGCCACTGGGTCAGGTGTCTGCCAGCATTTTTAACAGTGATACTTAACATTGCTCAGAAGCAGGCCTCTCAAATACATTCACACTATCCACATTCCTCCCACCAGTGGTACACAGCAGTGTTAGCAACACTGTGCAAGAATCCCCAGTGCAGGCTCAGCATTAGAAGCACATCAAGTATGCTTCTAAGGGCCAACAGCAATGGTGATTATTTGGGGCTAGGTAGAGTCCAAAGATGCCGGATGAATCCATTCTCAGACAAACACAACTAATGTTTGGGCTAGGTTAACAACAGTCTTTAAAAGGAATGGCTATAGCCTTGAATTGTAAGCAGGGATGGTTAAAAAATTAACTTTGAAATTAATGATAACTTGAGGCCAGTGCTTAACTTGTAATGAATGACGTGCTAGGGCTTACGCATTTAGGTACCCAGGCTCAAGCAATTTTTTACATTCATAACTGATGCAGCAAGCCCAGAGGTGCCAGGGCTATGAACTGCCAAACCTGGAGGTGCCCGGGCTCAGCCTGGGCAAGCCCTGGCATAAATTAAGCACTGCTTGAGGCTCTTACAAAACATTTAAAACTTTAAGCCATTTATTCACAAAGAAACTCATTAAAAATAACAGTGAGCTGCCACCTGCTGGTAAAAATGGAATGCACACTACAAAAAACAGACTGTCAATTGCTTTTGAGAAGATGCAATGGGAAATCTTTTGTATTTGATATGTTAGAATCAAATGTACATGAGATAAAGAAGCTGCATACAGTTGTCTTACTGTTTTCACCAACATTTTCATATAGAATATGCTAAGTAGATGCCTACACATAACTGACTAATGACAAGAGCAAGAAATCAAAGACAAGGAGAATGAAGAATGAGAAGTAATAAAAGCAGGTGAGTGATCAGTCCAGTGACAATTACCAGATGTGTCCTGTTTACACTACTAAAAATGTATTTTAGCTATTACCTTTTTTTATGCCACTACAGACCCTATAGTATGACCTAAATGCAATAGCCAAGACAGATTTCCAATTTTTTTAGTCTGATATACACACTGTATATTTAAATATTTATTTAATTATTTTTCTGTAAGTGGGTCATCTTCTCCATTAAAGACTGTCCCACCCTCTCATAAGTCAGTTGCAGATATTTAAAGGATAAATAGAATACTTCTTTCAGAAATATGAGTGGAGAAAAGAATCTAATAATATCCTACTGTTTGTGTGTGAATTACACAATCTCTAAAAAAATCACTAATATAAATGTACTTTAAATCCGAGACTGTCCTTTTATTCTGCTTGAGCAGTGCCTAGCATGAGGTGCTAGTAGGCAGTAATAATAGCATAAATACCTGATACAAGTACTGGGCCACACATCCTTTCGTTTTTGAACAAAATGGGCAGAGTTTTCCTTGAAATTTTTTGTTTACGCAGGACATCTTCCACTCTTTTTATCAAAAAGATCTTGCAGAAAAAAAATAGGTCAGCTCTCCCTTTGAAATCAAAGGTGAGTGTGTATTTGTGATACTTCCTAGTTTTATTTCCTTGGAGCAGGTTTGGCAGGTATGAGAGAAAGTTAAAGATTTATTTTTGGTACTACATAGCAGATGTCATACTTGCTCTTCTGAGACAGCTGCTTTCATCTCCAGCGGTACCTGCTCTCGTAGTAATGAAAAAGTAACCTGAGTTCCATTTTAAGCAGTGTAGCACACACTGTTTTCATGCCATTAAATGAGACAATATGGTTGTTTGACAGATTCTAGGCAGAGTCTTTGTGTCATTAAAAACTAAGCATACTTGCATCTATTGCAGTAATCTACTTGGCTCTAGGAAGAAGCGATGTGGTAATATGCCAGACAAAGAGGTTTGGGACCCCAGCATTGACCCTGGTTCTGCAAAGGGATCTGCCCACCTAGATTGTCATGCCTGCTTGGCATCCCATTGACCTCAGTTGTGAATAGATTCTTTTGCGGAATCAGGATTGCTGTTTGTAAGGGCCTGTTTCTGCCAGGTCTTCAGTGCCTCTTGTGACACGATGAGTGTACGCCTCCCTCCTCCCCCAGGATTAAGCCCTAATTTAGCTGTAGAGGAATGACTGGAGGAGAACAAAAACATTCTTCCCCACCTCTTTAACAGTGCACGCCGAGCCAGATCTTTAGCTGGTGCAAATGGCACACTTCACTTACCTCAATGGCGCTATGCTGATTGACAGCAGCTAAGGCTCTGGCCCACAGGACAGTTAGGTGGGGCATATACTGCTTATACAAAGCACTCTTTACTGAAATGCCCTGGTATGACCACAAACATGGCCAAGGGGAACACTTGGCCAGGGAAAGTAGTGGTTTCCCTGGGTACCAGTTAAGTGCCTGGAGCTGACATACTCTTCTCACAAAAAGACAATCATGCGACTACTTTGTTGCTCGCCCTTCATTCAGTAATACCTGAAACTGACCTGTTTCAGAGTAGCAGCTGTGTTAGTCTGTATCCGCAAAAAGAAAAGGAGGACTTGTGGCACCTTAGAGACTAACAAATTTATCTGAGCATAAGCTTTCATGAGCTACAGCTCACTTCATCGGATGCATTCAGTGGAAAATACACTGGGGAGATTTATATACATAGAGAACATGAAACAATGGGTGTTACCATACGCACTGTAACGAGAGTGATCAGGTAAGGTGAGCTATTACCAGCAGGAGAGCGGGGGTGGGAGAAACGTTTTGTAGTGATAATCAAGGTGGGCCATTTCCAGCAGTTGACAAGAATGTGTGAGGAACAGTGGGGGAGGGGGGGAATAAACATGGGGAAATAGTTTTACTTTGTGTAATGACCCATCCACTCCCAGTCTTTATTCAAGCCTAAGTTAATTGTATCCAGTTTGCCAATTAATTCCAATTCAGCAGTCTCTTGTTGGAATCTGTTTTTGAAGTTTTTTTTGTTGAAGAATTGCCACTTTTAGGTCTGTAATTGAGTGACCAAAGAGATTGAAGTGTTCTCCGACTGGTTTTTGAATGTTATAGGTCGTCCTTCAGGGTAGGTTGTATAAGTGGAGCTCTCTTTTCTCTTATCTCCCCTAATGTAACCTTTTCTCTTTATTGGGGCATAACTGGTAACTGAAAGAAGCAGCCACTATTTATTTCATGCTGCATAGATACATCACTGACACACGCTGCCTGTAAACACTGCAAAATGAAGGGGATCCTTCTGCAGTCACTCACTGCTATAAAGAGCAGGAATCCAGGAAAACAAAACTATTGGTAGCTAGTGGGATTTGTGAAGAGAAGGAATGAGGCTGGATTTCATCAATTTCTTCCCTGTTAATGGGCTACATCCTGATTTCAGGGGTACCAGGATTTTACCCAGTAAGAAGGATGAATGAGAGGTGACCAGAAGAACTGGTATTTGCTGCCTTTTTATGCTGAAATTCACTGCAACTTCCTACAGAGCCATCATGGCTATTGCGGTGCATGCTGTCAACTCCATAAATTAAAGTATTCTATTCTATATAGGTTCTTACAGCATGCTCATCATCTTACAGCATGCTCAAGTATCTGAGCAACTGAGAAGCTGAACTGTGCTTAACTTTACACTCCATTTGTGTCTTTTCTGAGCATGCTCTGTTGGGGGAGAGGGAAGAGAAAATAGCATAGTTTCTCATCTGTCCACATCTCCTTGTCTTGAAGCCACTCACCTTCCTCTGTGCTTTCAGAGCATTAAGTGCTATAAAGCTGTCCTATATCTATTGCCCTCACAGGAGCAATAGAGTAAAGGAGTTTTGAGGCACTTTGCATCCTTTTGACCTACATTTAGCACTGCTTCCACCTTCTCCTATCCCCCTGCACTATAACGGATGGGATGATTGGGGTCTAGGAGTCAGCTAACTTGCTAAATAACGATAAAATTAATACTTAGCTCTTGCATGGCACTTTTTATCTGTGGATCTCAAATAGCTTTTCCAAGGAAAGGCAAGTGTCATTATTGAAAGGGATGGCACTATGAATTATCAGAAGTTTTGGGTCGCAAATACATGTGGAATTCATTGACTCCTCATCGATTATTACATTGGATTCTGATGTGATGATTATGGGTTTAATGCAGTTTTTGAATCAATAAAATGGTTTTATAAAGCAAGATGCATGAAATAGATACATCTTCATTAGGAAGATGAGACTGGCAGACAGAGAGTGGCTTGAGAGGCTGCTGATGGAATCAGACAGCCGATACATGACTTTGTATCCGCCAATGGTCAGTTTTTTCTCACGAGAATATTAACATTGAGAGACCTTTGGTAGCATTTGAAATTACTAACAGAGTAGGACCCAGTTGTCAAAGCCAGACTTAATGAATGACTAATATCCTTATCAGTCAGACTGTGTGTACAAAGATTGTCTGCCTCACACACTGGCTACTGATTTGAATTTGGCCCATGAAGAAGCAAGGTGATTAATCTGCTGGGAATTATTTTTTCTGAGCAATTAATGTCCTCTGTTTCAGAGCAACAGCCTATGGCTTATTCAGCCTAGAAAACTCAAATGTAAGTGTGAAGGACAGTATGAAAAGATTCTCCACACGTCTCATTTGAGCCTTTGAGATTAGAAAAATAAAGTGTTAGAGAAAGTTTGTCCTATGCTAAGGCTGACTAGGACTTTTAAAAAGTGACAACTGTGAAAAAATATTTATATATGTAGGCAAAGGGTATAAACTCAAAAGCTGCAAGGAACTTGGAAATGTACTTGGAAAGGCTACGGGAAATGTATCTTGCTGCTAGCACAAAAGCACATGCCGGCAACTTTAACTGAGGTGCCAAGAGAAGCACACTGTTTCTTAAGCCTGATGCTCCATTTCTTTTAAGGACACTACTTGCTGTTTTTCCCCCCATAGGTACTGCTGATCCAAGTCTACTCTCACATACTGGGAAAGGAAACAGCGTAGCAGAGTTCAGCTGTCCCATTGGAAACAGAGCTGGAGGAACACACACTGAAACACTAGTCAATCTCAAAGTTTCTCATGAGGCATTAGCTGACGTTTAAGGGGATACGCTCAAGGCTGGTAGGTCCCCCTTTTTAAGCTTGTCCTGTTTTCATATCTGTGTGTGTGTGTAAAACTCCAGTTAATTATTCCATTTAAATATTCTAAGAGACATGACTTTAGAATAATAAAGTCAAAGCTTCCATCCATTACAACTTCTTTCCTGCAGAGTTGGTAAACACCAGCTCATTCAGCTGTATCTTTTCCCCAACTGAATTCCTAGTCAGCCTTTAGCCACCTAAAAGATCTGCATCCTATACTTGCCTTTGCATCCCTCCAATACCATCCTATAGAAACTTCATTCTCAAAATAGTAGAAAATAATTGAGGAAAGGTAGGGGGAGGATAATTGAACTAATGTACTGCATTTGTTTGTGTGATTTAGGAAAGGCCCCTTGAAAGGCGCTTGGATTGGTTTTATTCTGGGAGCCTAGAACTCCAAGGGAGATGTTTACAAGGAAAGGAGTTCCACTGAATTCAAGGGAGCAGACCAAGGGCCTCTGAGCTTCCATTAATATCCACTTCAAGTTCTACAACTAAGGCTAATAAATCGCTATTTAGATACAGAGCAGAGAAGCCAAAATTAAGAGCCCATCTACATATCATTAGCTTCATAACTCAGAACAGATTTGTGGAACTGTATACATTAAATACTTGTCCACGATATAAAATTCCTATGGGTTTCTTGGAGACACAGTAACAGTGGGAAATGTCTGGGACTCCTTAATCCTTATGAAAGGGGTACTCACGCAGAGTTTGGGGCACAAGGGAGCAGCGGTTGGCTTTGCTAATTGCAGGGGTGATGCTGTTTTCCACTCTCATCTTATTTCTTAAAGTTCTAACATAGAAAAATAAAGAGAATTTAGAAATGATATCTATTTTCAGTGGGGAATCTAGAAAAGTTAGAATATAGTTAATATCAAAATATCCCTTTGTTCTGCCTCTTATAGCTTGTTTATCATTGACCATTAGAGGATGAAATAAAATAACCAGTTAACTAATTTCACATACAGTGCTGTCATTCAGATTGATAAAAACTGTAATGACACTGGAATATTCTCTGTAATCTTATCCATTTCTTATTCCAATACACTTACAGGTCATTCTGAGACTAAAATCTCTATTCTGAGATGGGAAAGAAAATGCAATTTCAATTTTATTTTGATTTGAAATTTTCCACCTACCTATTAAGATCAAATCCTTGAATGTTTACTTAGATAAACTGAAATACCTCTATTTGAAACAGTGGATATGCAAGATTTAGCCATTAAAGAGTTGGGGTAAAGTTAAAATCCCGTCCAATAATAACTAAATTCAGAGAAAATCTTTCAAGAAAATTAAACACTTGATCAAAAGAGAGAAGGGTTATTGTTGAGAGCATAAAGATTAAACAGAAGTGTTGTCTTTGAGAATAGCCATCAGTGATAAGTAGCAGGCAGCGAATATCCCTTCAGGGATCTTTCTACTCATGTAAGTTTTTTGGACAAATAAAATATTACATTTATTTTAGTTAAAGTGTGAGAGAGCTCTATGACTTTCCATTTTGGAAAAAAAAGTATGCAAAATCTAGAGCGCAAACACAATCTGGTATGGGGAGAAGGGAGTGACCCAATAGTTGAAGTAGTAGGGGGAAGAGAAAAACAAACAAAAATATCAAGCTCCCTGTTGCCATCCAAGCCCTATTTTTAAGCCCAAACCCCCTATGCGCATGTTTTCTATGCCCATCTTTTCCACACTGTTCCATTTTCTTAGCTCTGACTTTGTATTAGTCTTGGTATTTTGCTACTGATTGTCCATTAGCAGGTAGTTATTGAAAACAGAATAGGTACATGAAGAATATCATTCGCTCCTCTTGTTTCATTACAATCATATCATATTTTACTTTCCTGTAGCACCTTCAATCCAGGAGCCTCCACACATTTAAAATTAAGGGCCAGTTTTTCAAAGTATGTAGGTGTCAGTGAGCGTCTGGTCCAGTCTGTGGCTGTGCCACCGTAGTGTAGACATACACTAAGCCTCAGAATACCCATGTGAAGATCTATAACTGAGGCTAATACTGGAGGGATAACTGAAGTAGAGATCATTTAGATGGCTTGACCAAGGTCACATGGAAAGTCAGTGGAAGAAACGGGACTTAATTCTCCATTGCCCTGAATCTTGTGCAGTCATATACACCAGTGCAAAATGAGTGCAAAGTGTGTGCAAAACACTACCATTCTGATTTGGTGGAATTTTATACCCATTTTGTGCTTGTGTAAATGACTACATAAGGTGCAGGACTAAGGAGAATCAGGTCTCTGATCTCGTAGGTGAGAATCTCACTCCTGCTCTGGACCCTTTACGCTGAGTGAAAGGAATGGAGCAATATGAAGGGGCCCCAAAAGCCCCACATCTGGCCCAGAGAGGACTCCCTCAGTACAGCCATAAGATTGTCTTCCCTTCATTCCTCCCCACTTGCAAGCTCTGGTATAAGGGGCTGATGGTAGGGCTGAATTTGAGACCAGGAGGGGAATGTCAGCATGGGGCCACAGCATGTAGCTCTGCAGAGACTCTGGGCAATTCCAGCCATTAGGGCAGCCCTGGGAGCTGCTGTAACATAGATGGCCCTCAGGGCTGTCTAAGTTGTGGTGGGGGCACCTGACGCAGCCCAGAACCAGAAGGATGCAAAGATGGTTTCAAGCTGTCTTGGTCCCCCACAGCTTGTGCTATTAATTCTGTACTGCCCTTTCTAGAGGTGCAACACAGAATCCCTTGATGCCTAACCACAATGCCATCTTTCCTTCCCATGTTTCGTTGACTCCCTATGCTACTTCCTGAGCTGTCCAGAGGTAGTTACCTGAGAGCAGCGTGGGGTGTCCCCCCACAAACCAAGAAGCTTTTTACAATTCTGTGATCACACAGCAGTACACAGTCATTACCTGGAGCAGAATTCGAGACCTTTGGCTATAGTAATATTAAGCCTTATATTTTCTGTGGACTTATCACAAGAAATATGGTGGCTTGGGCCTATAAAGCATATAAGCTACAAAGCAGAGAAGAGACAGGAAGAAGGGAGAGAGGAAGAGGAAAAGAGAAGCCTTATACCACTGGAAGGTAGAGATTCCCAGTTTTCTAATGGAATATACAGCACTCGCTTCTAGTCTTGGAAGAGGCTGAGATCTGACATTAAAGTAATTATTTTTTATATAGAGAAAAGATATTTCATATAATTTTAGAGGTAATTTAAATTATTATTTTTTCTCTCTCTGTGTTTTGAAGAGAGATTTATAGATAGAAAGAGAACTAGCTCTCATATAAAATGCATTTTTATTATAAGGAGAGGGTTTTTTTGGTTAACAAAATTGAAAGATTTTTTTTTCTAATTTTTCAGCAGCCAGCTAGAAAAATGTACTGTAAAATGAGAGACAGTGTGGACACTGGCAACTGAACTATACCAATGATCAGTGCTCAGGTTATTTCTTACCTAAACTTTTCTTACGAGCTATCAAAACTAGGCTGGATGATGCTCTACAAAGGGGCCCACATGGGTGTAGATATCTGCATGTAGGGATCCCTTTTAAGGATCAGGGTTCTAGTTCTGAATGTGTTTCCTTGTACTTCTCGGGTGGCCAAACAACTTGTAGTTCTTTCAGACTAAGGCCTGAGCTACACTAAAAAGTTAGGTCAACCAAGCTGCATTGCTCAGGGGTGTGAAAAATTCACACCCCTGAGCGGTGCAATTAAGATAACCTGACCCCTGGTGTAACAGTGCTAGGTTGATAGAAGAACTCTTCTATTGACTTAGCTGCTGCCTCTTGGGGCGGAGGATTACCTACGCTGATGGGAGAACCCCTTCTGTCAGTGTTGGTAGTGTCTACACTGACGTGCTACAGCGACACAACTGCAGCTGTGCTGCTGTAGCATTTCAAGCATAGACAACCCTAAGAGTGTATTGGGGGGCGCACTCTCTTCCAAACACTACTGCTCAGCCCATCTATGAATACACCAAAGCAAATATATGGCAATCACAACAGATGCTGACCAGAACATACCCTGAATTACCATTAAGTATATAAAGCTAGAAACACCTGGAGGGTTGCGTATCTCATTTGCAGGTGATGTGCTGTTTGTGCATGGGGTTTGAAAGTCTGCAGGTTGGGTTTTATATGTATAATACATAATTTTGACAAACCCCATTAGGCTCTCCAGAGCTACTCTTGCATATCACCTCTGTCACTAGTTTTAGGCTTTTTTCTTTTTAACTAGGATTCAGTTGCAATTTTCACACATGATACACACACCCTTGTGTCCCTCCATTTACTCATTTTTCATGTACACACAAAGTTCGTATAAAATATTAATATGAAATGTACATCTTTGTGTCTTTGGTAGTGTTTACATATAGCAATGTTAACTACATTATTAATTCTGCATCTACAGTCTGTGATTTAAGATACTGGGTCAAATCCATCCCTGGCACAACTCCACTGAAGTTAACAGCAGACTTCAATAGAGTTATACCAGGGCTTGAGAACAGATGATGTTTTTTAATAATTAAAAAATGACCTGAAGTTTGCAGAGTTTCATAAGATTGTAGTGTTGAATCTAAAATGCAATTAAAGTCAAACAAGATCATTTGCATTTTAGTTCTCATGTTCTCTTCTGAAAAACAACTCTGTAAAAATGGCATTGTGTGTTTCCATGTTCGTGTCCCAATGGGTTCATATCAGATTATCTATGTTGGGAAACAAAATGTTGTTTTCTAATGGGCTGCAAACTCAACCTGAGATCTGAAAGTCCCATTGAGCTTTTTCCTTCTTCTGCACAATGAACACTAAGATTCTGCAGGCCACGTTCTGTGCTCAGTTATGCTAGTGCTATCTCACATGGGAGGGCAGAATGGATATGTTTTCGCTGCAATTAGATACCCGGGGCTGGCCCATGCCAGCTGACTCAGGCTTGTAGAGCTCTGGTTAAGGGGCTGTTTAATTGCTATGTAGATGGCTGGGCTGGGCTGGAGCTCAGGGTCTGAGAACCTCCCACCTTGCAGAGTAGTAGAGTTTGGACTCCAGCCTTCCTTCTAAGGGGCTGCCATTCACTATTTAGATAGCTCTATCTTATGAACTTGATCAGTGTTTTACTCTCTGTGGGAACAACTCTGTTCCCCCACCACCTCCTGGCTGCAAAATATCCATTTCTTCTTCGAGGAGTGTCCCTGGGGGTGCTCTACTTTAGGTGTCTTGGTGCCCCTGCGCTTCTAATCAGAGATTTGTAGTAGGAGTGCTCTGGCTGGCTGCGCACTCATGGCAGCCATCTCGCACCGCTCTGAGCGGTTACCACGTGTGCGCAGCCAAACATCCCCCAGGTCCTTCTCTACCATCTTTGGCTTTGGTCGGAACGACAGCAGCGCCCTTCACAACTCTAGATATTCCTCTTATTTCAGCCCTTTCTCGGTTATTATCCTTCTTTTATTAATTTCTCCTTTCGTTTTTCTTCTTAAAAAACCCAATAACAACTTTTTTCTCTTTTCCCCTGCCTCAGACGGGCAATCGCCTAATGACTAAAGAGACATTAGAACAGGACTATTCCCATTCTTTATTCAAGACAGCCTCTCAGACATACCTGGCTCTCCAGGTTTCAAACGCTGCCTGACCTGCAGACTTTCGATATCAGTCAGAGATGGCCAAGTGCAGTGTGTCCGTTGTCTGGGGAAGACACATATTACCCAAAAGCGGTCCCCACTGCAAGAAACTGACATCAAAGACAAGGAAGGCTAGGGATCTCCAACTAAAACTTTTGATGATGGAGAAATCCCTCAGACTTGCCTCCGATCCCAAGTCCTATTCATCGGGTACCCTCCAATTTCACATAGCCAACTATTCTGCCTTACTAGCCAAGTACACACACAACATTTTTTCGCAGATGTTAACTTTTATTGAACACCTTCCAGCAGACAAAAAAGAACAATATAAAGCCAATGTAACAGAGGGTTTCTTCATCACCAGAATGGCCCTGCAGGCTTCTCTAGATTCTGCTGACATGGCAGCCTGATCAATTGCCACATCTTCTCATCATGTGGAGAGCTTCCTGGCTTCATCTCTCTGGCTTCCCCAGGAAGTTCAGGCGACTGTAGAGGACTTACCTTTCAAAGGCCAAAAATTGTTCACAGAGCATGGATGTATCCGTACATACCTTGAAGGACTCCCATGTGACATTAAAGACACTGGGAATATATGTCCCTGCAAACAAAAAGAAATAGGGCAGATTGTATAACCAACAATTCCGGGCTGCCACATACACCCAGCATCAAAGACATTATGACCAATGCCGCAAGCAGCACCAGACAAGACACCAACAAATGCAAGAGCAGTCGTCTACGTCTCAACCATCCACTTCCAGGCAAATGTTTTGAAGTGTTGGTTGAGAACACGAGAGCCCCACATTCTCCAATTCCAGAGTCACTTTTAAATTCCAGCCCATTTGGGGACCTTACACCTTTCTACCCAGTCTAAAGCGCCATCACTACAGACAAGTGGGTTCTGGAAGTCATACAGAAGGGCTATTCTGTCTCCTTTGTCTCTATTCCATCTACCCAACCCCCTTTTCCCCATCCCTCTTCAGGGACCCATCTCACGAGTACCTGTTACAGCAGGAAATAAGCCATCTCCTGCAATTAGGAGCAGTGGAACCCATACCAGCTCAGCCAAGGGCAGGGGGTTTTACTCACATTACTTCTTCACTCAGAAGAAAATAGGCGGATGGAGACCCATTCTGGACTTGTGCAAACTAAACAAGTTTATGAGAACACAGCGCTTCATGATGGTAACCCTAGCAACCATAATTCCAGCATTGGAGAAAGGAGATTGGCTCTCAGCACTCGACCTACAGGACACTTACTTTCCTGCCACCAACCACCCGGCATACAGGAGGTTCCTCCGATTCACTCTTGGGAACCTCCATTACCAGTACAGGGTGCGCCACTTCGGCCTATCCAAGGTCTGAAGGGTATTTTCCAAAGTTCTCGCTGTTGCAGTAGCACGTCTTTACAGGCAAGTTGTGATAAACTTTCCCTACCTAGATGACTGCCTGTTAAAAGCACCAGCGTACCAGGAGGCAGTCGATGCGACTCACACCACTATAACCCTGTTTACAAACCTAGGGTTACAAATAAACCTTCAGAAATCCACCCTAACTCCAACCCAACAACTGGACTTTATAGGGCCACTTCTCATCCGTATCTCAGCATCAGCACGGCTACCCCAACAATGCTTTCTCACCTTAACAAACCTAATTACAGCAATAAGACACAGCCCACAAACATCTGCCAGAACATTTCTACAACTTCTAGGGCACGTCAGCTACGATGTTTGTAAGGCGTTTGATACCGTGCCACGTGGGGAATTATTAGTTAAATTGGATAAGATGGGGATCAATAGGAAAATTGAAAGGTGGATAAGGAATTGGTTAAAGGGGAGACTACAACGGGTCCAACTGAAAGGTGAACTGTCAGGCTGGAGGGAGGTTACCAGTGGAGTTCCTCAAGGATCGGTTTTGGGACCAATCTTATTTAATCTTTTTATTACTGACCTTGGCACAAAAAGTGGGAGTGTGCTAATAAAGTTCGTGGATGATACAAAGCTGGGAGGTATTGCCAATTTAGAGAAGGACAGGGATATCCTACTGGAGGATCTAGATGACCTTGTAAACTGGAGTAATAGTAATAGGATGAAATTGAATAGTGAGACGTGTAAGGTCATGCATTTAGGGATTAATAACAAGAATTTTAGTTATAAGCTAGGGACACATCAATTAGAAGTAACAGAGGAGGAAAAGGACCTTGGAGTATTCGTTGATCATAGGATGACTATGAGCTGCCAATGTGATATGGCCGTGAAAAAAGCTAATACAGTCTTGGGACACATCAGGAGAGGTATTTCTAGTAGGGATAAGGAGGTGTTAGTACCGTTATGCAAGGCACTGGTGAGACCTCACCTGGAATACTGTGTGCAGTTCTGGTCTCCCATGTTTAAGAAGGATGAATTCAAACTGGAATAGGTACAGAGAAGGGCTACTAGGATGATCCGAGGAATGGAAAACTTGTCTTATGAAAGGAGACTCAAGGAGCTTGGCTTGTTTAGCCTAACCAAAAGAAGGTTGAGGGGAGATATGATTGCTCTCTATAAATATATCAGAGGGATAAATACTGGAGAGGGAGAGGAATTATTTAAGCTCAGTACCAATGTGGACACAAGAACAAATGAATATAAACTGGCCACCAGGAAATTTAGACTAGAAATTAGATGAAGGTTTCTAACCATCAGAGGAGTGAAGTTTTGGAATAGCCTTCCAAGGGAAGCAATGGGGGCAAAAGATCTATCTGGCTTTAAGATTAAATTCGATATGTTTATGGAGGAGATGGTATGATGGAATAACATGGTTTTGGTAATTAAATATTCATGGTAAATAGGCCCAATGGCCTGTGATGGGATATTAGATGGGGTGGGATCCGAGTTACCCAGGAAAGAATTTTCTGTAGTATCTGGCTGATGAATCTTGCTCATATGCTCAGGGTTTAGTTGATCGCCATATTTGGGGTCGGGAAGGAATTTTCCTCCAGGGCAGATTGGAAGAGGCCCTGGAGGTTTTTCGCCTTCCTCTGTAGCATGGGGCACGGGTCACTTGCTGGAGGATTCTCTGCTCCTTGAAGTCTTTAAACTACAATTTGAGGACTCAATAGCACAGATATAGGTGTGAGGTTTTTTGCAGGAGTGGTGGGTGAAATTCTGTGGCCTGCGTTGTACAGGAGGTCAGACTAGATGATCATAATGGTCCCTTCTGACCTAAATATCTATGAATCTATGAACCTATAATGAAACATGACAGGCTTCATATGAGATGTCTACAAATCTGGCTACTCACTGTCTATATTCCTCACAGACACTTGATCAACAGACATCTTACACAGCCCAACACAGTGAAAGACTCGCTCACATGGTGGACAAAGCAAACAAATGTTTGCTTTCCAACAGGAACCCCCATCAGTAACTATCACCATGGACGCCTCTCTGGTGGGATGGGGGGCACTTCGGCACTTGTCCGAAAACACCATCCAGGACCACTGGTCCCTAGAGGAGTCCAATCTCCACATAAATCTACTGGAGCTACGAGCAGTCTGAAATGCTTGCCACCACTTTCTCCCCAATATCCGCAATAAAACTGTCCAGATTCTCAAGCACAACTTGGCGGGGACCTCAACCTTGTTCTCCATGCCCTCATGGGCAAACCGTTTGAGGCACTAACGACCTGCTCTTTCCTGCACTTATCCATGAAGGTTGCCTTTCTAGTAGCGATCATGTCAGCAAGAAGGGTGGGAGAGTTGGGTGCTCTAATGTCACACTCGCCTTATACCAAATTCCTCAAGGACAAAGTAGTCCTGTGACCACATCATACGTTCATACCCAAGGTCGCCTTCCCCTTCCATCTCAACCAACCCATTTACTTAGCTGTATTCTTTCCCATCAGGGAGGTGTCCCTTCACATGCTGGACGTCTGCAGAGCACTTGCGTTCTATATTGAGAGAACAAAAAATTCAGAAAATCATCCAGACTATTCATATCCACAACAGAACAGTCAAACCATTTCCAAACAGAGACTTTCTAAATGGATCTCTAATTGTATTGAATTATGGTACCAAAAATACAATCTGCAAACTCCTTCCGGACTCCACACACGCTCCACTAGAGCTATGTCCACATCGATAGCCTTTCTCAAAGGTGTACCCATCACTGACCTTTTTAAAGCAGCTACCTAATCATCACCCCATACTTTCACTAAACACTATGCTCTACAACACCAGTCAGCTGCAGATGCTCACTTTGGACTCTCGGTGCTCTCCACCATACATAAATCAACTCCGAAGCCCCTCCCCTCCACTAAGGGGCACTGCTCTACAATCACCTAAAGTGGAGCACCCACAGGGACACTCCTCGAAGAAGAAGAGAAAATTACACACCTTGTGCAGTAACTGAGGTTCTTCGAGATGGTTGTCCCTGTGGGTGCTCCACTACCCCCCTCCCCCAACTTCGGAGTTTCACATCAATCTTCTGGCATAGGGAAGGAAGTGGGAAGGAGGGCGGTTGGCTGCGCACACCAAGTAACCGCTTGGAGTGGTGCTACATGGCTGCCTCGCATGCATGGCCAACTGGGGCACTGCTACTACAAATCTCTGATTAGACGCGCAGAGGCGCTAAGACACCTAAAGTGGAGCACCCACAGGGACAACCATCTCGAAGAACCTCAGTTACTGCACAAGGTGAGTAACCTTCTCTTTGCTATACTGCTTTTTTTTCTTCAAGATTATACAACTATGTCAATGGGACAACTCGCATGCTTGAAGTTAGGCAGGTGCTAAGAACCTTGCTGAATCAGGACCTAAGATATTTAAAAGATCTTGGATGTGACCATGCATGTTACTTGTTTCAGGGTCGATAAGAGCCCTAAGAAACTGCCTTGAATTTAAGCAAGTAGTCCCATTTCTGTTAATCATTACTACTGCAAACTGTTTTTCTTTCATTCCCTTCTCACTCAAGCCTAAATGAGAAATGTTTCCATTTTTCCCATTGTTCAGCTATGCGACTACAAACATCAAAGATGTCTGCCGCACTATGAAAGAATGAATAAATGTTAATTTTTGTGAAATGCTTTAAACACAATAAATTAAAATATCCGTTTGCGATGCAAGTCATTAACAGACTATATCTGTAGACAAAAATTCCCAGTATTTCAGCCTTACAGGACTGCCAGGAAAATTTGGCAGCCCAAGCACAACACTTACTCACCTCTCCTTTACCATGATGATTGAAAATGTCGTTGTCAAGGCTGCATCCCCACTCTGTCACTCCGAGTGCAGAAGGTGGGGGCCCGCAATGATTCTAAAAATTAATACTAGCCAGTCCAGGCTTGCATTAAACTCCCAAGGTTACAGCTTTTCTCTGACCTTGGCTTGGTAAATGCTGCCACCACCAAATGCAAAAAAACCCCCTTGGACCAAGGAAGGAGCACTTGGAAATTCCTCCCTGTGGGGTACCCACAAGCCCTTTCAGCCCCCACAGGGAACAGCTGAGAAAGAAAACAAAGGAAATTACCTGTTGCCACCAGCTAGTCAAACAGCATATGCACAAATCTCTTAGGACACCAAAAATCAAAAGAAAGAAAATACATCTGGAATTTAGGCTTTTGCTAGATTTGAAAAGAGCAATTCCAAAAATCAAGCACCCAAAATAGCTTTCCTGGGGGTTCAGTTTAAAGGTTACAAGCAAACAAAAGCATCTGGGGTTAGCACAGAGGAGTCCACAAGCCAATAAGAAATAAAAGAAATAACCCTAATCACGTCTTTTTAGACATTCCCTAATTTTATTTACATATCTGAGGCTTCAGATAAGTAGGTTCGAGGTATGAATTGATAGTCTATAATCATACCTGGCTTAAGCTGCTTATAGCATTGCTGCTCCATCCCTGCAGCCCAGAGAACAACAGACAAAAGGAAAGTTTCTTTCTCAATTTTAAAAAGTTCTACCTTCCCATTGGCTCTTGTGGTCAGGTGCCCACTCCTGTTCTTTTACCTGTGGGCTTGTTAACCCTTTTACAGGTAAAGCAAGCAGAGAACAGACCAAGAGGGATTTTACAGATAACTGGCTGGCTGGGTGTCCCTCCCCCCATGTTTCACAGGGGTGTATATGTTGGAAATCTTGCCTTTGGCCAATGAGTGATTTAGAATTTTTCAGGGGTGCAATATACAATACGGTGCAATGACAAGTAGTGTGCTAATGACGGATCTGATCCTGAGACACACTGAGCTCACTAGGTTCCCATTAACCTCAAGGAAGAATGAGGTAACACAAGATCTTTCAGAAAGGACTACGCACCATGCAGGATAGTCCATATAGTTTCCTGTATCTGTTTTATTTCATTAAAGTTGATCTGAAATACTTTTTAATAAACTGTTTAAGATTTGTGATTAATTCCCAGGGCACATTTCTAGATGAAAGAATTACAACTAAGTACATTTTAAAAGGTGAGCTGAAAGGTTTTTTACTTGCTATGACCCAAATGTAGACCTATGTTTCCACTGTCAAGTGACCTCCTTTTGTAAAGAGCTTTGAGAGTTACTGAAGAAAAGAGCTGTGTAGTATTTTATTATGTATTTATTAATACTGAAAGCACTCAGCTGAAATCTGTTGGAAATATAGGACCTTTCAGTCAGGTTTTGGCAGATAGATATGAACTTGATCCAAGAAGGTGCTCAGGCTACCCTGACAGTTGAAACTGATCAGCACCTTGCAAGAACAGGCCCCTCAGCTGGAAACAATAGTCATATAATTTTTTAAAAAAATTGATGCTTAAAAAAATCTGCTAAAGCCCAGTCCTGCAAGGTGCTCAGCATCCTGAAATCCCCTTGAAGCCCCTGGGAGTTAACTGCTCAGCACCATTCTGGAGGCACTCAGCACCTCATACGAGCATGAATATAATGGTTCAGGATCTTAAATAGCCTGGTATATTAATTTTAAAAAGCATTTCAGCTCACCTTTAATGTAGTTTGGGAACGATTATATTTTACTCCACTGAATCAGTTCACCTGTTTCCTTCCTCTCTCCTCACCTTGAGCTTTTCAGATTTTAAAGATCCCCTTGCATACACTAACACTTTCATGACTTGAAATATTTCCTGTAACAAACTAAACCAGAAAAGAGAATATGGCCACTCAACAGCTAGATGGGAAAGATGCCTTGTGTAACATTCATTTAAATATTATGAATGTGGAGACATAACCAAAAGCAGAGTACAACCCTTAATCTTTAGCATCAGTGCTTCTGCTTGCTCTCTCCCCCATCAACATCTAATAGCCATTGACTCCCTCCACTCGTGTGTCCATTGTTTTCAAGAAAATGCCTGTGGCAGAATGTACAAACAGCTTGGCAAGTGTCCTTAGGGGTAGTTTTTTTAAAAAAGTCCTCATGATTCTCCTGAGCATTTCCCCACTACTATGCCTGTGGTATCATTAGGTGTTTAATGAGAGTGACGCTGTCTGAATTTTTTTTTTTATTATTGCTTGTTCTGATTTGACAAGTCTTGGATTCATGGTAATATGTAGAGTTTGCAGACTTTTCCAGCCTATTTCTGATTTTAGAACTTGTAGAAATATTTATCACAAGAATATTGTCATAAAAACTGAAATAATAAATAACTTTAACTATAGTATATGTTAAACAGCAGCAGTTTACTGGCACCAATTTATTTATTTATTTATTTTATTGCAATAATCCCCATAATTTCCAGGTGTCATTCTCAGTATGCATTATTTTATTCTTTTAGCTTCTGATCAACAGCTCAATGAAATCAGCTGGAAGACACCCATTGACTTCAATAGACTTTAAATCACTCTTGACACTTAGGCCTTCTCTACACACAAATTATAACATTGACTAAATCAGTGTAGAAATTGATGTAATTAAATCAAGTACACTCTTAAATTGGTATGAGTGTCTTGTATCAATTCAGCTTGATTTATAGTAGATTGAGCTAAAGTATTCTTGCACTGATTTTGAGTGTCCACACATTGGGTTGCACTGATTTACTCACATGGCTCTCTGTTCTGCTTTAGTTAAAAACATTGTTGGAAACCCTGCACAGGTTTGATTTTACTGCTTCTTCTCCAGGGCCAAATCATCATCATCTACATGGGCTATTCCCAACCAAGTAACAGGAAACTCACAAGATTTCTTATGGTTTCAGAGTAGCATCCGTGTTAGTCTATATCCGCAAAAAGAAAAGGAGGACTTGTGGCACCTTAGAGACTAACAAATTTATTTGAGCAAAAGCTTTCGTGAGCTACAGCTCACTTCATCGGATGCATTCAGTGGAAAATACAGTGGGGAGATTTATATTCACAGAGAACATGAAACAATGGGTGTTACCATACACACTGTAACGAGAGTGATCAGGTAAGGTGAGCTATTACCAGCAGGAGAGCAGGGCATTGCTGGCACATGATGGCATATATCACATTGGTAGATGTGCAGGTGAATGAGCCTCTGATAGTGTGCCCCTCTGCCATGTACATTGGCCAAACTGGACAGTCTCTACGTAAAAGAATAAATGAACACAAATCAGACATCAAGAATTATAACATTCAAAAACCAGTCGGAGAACACTTCAATCTCTTTGGTCACTCGATTACAGACCTAAAAGTGGCAATTCTTCAACAAAAAAACTTCAGAAACAGACTCCAACGAGAGAGTGCTGAATTGGAATTTATTTGCAAACTGGATACAATTAACTTAGGCTTGAATAAAGACTGGGAGTGGATGGGTCATTACACAAAGTAAAACTATTTCCCCATGTTTATTTCTCCGCCCCCCCGGCCCCGGTCTCCTGTTGGTAATAGCTCACCTTACCTGTTCACTCCCGTTACAAGTTGTATGGTAACACCCATTGTTTCATGTTCTCTGTGTATATAAATCTCCCCACTGTATTTTCCACTGAATGCATCCGATGAAGTGAGCTGTGGCTCACGAAAGCTTATGCTCAAATAAATTTGTTAGTCTCTAAGGTGTCACAAGATTTCTTATGGAGATTCATTCCCATGCTTCCACTGAAGTGAGGCTTGTTCCTTGGGCCCAATGGAAGCAGCAGGCCATTCAGCCACCCAATCTGAGGATTGCTTGAGAGCTGGAGAGGCCAGGGCTATCTGCTTGGAGGCCCGGTGCATTGGCATTGGCTCCCAGCTACCCTCAGTTCAAGGGTTCTATCACTGGCTGCTGCCCCCAGAACTTTGCTTCAGGGGAGTCCCACAGCCTGTAGATGTGTCAGCAGTAATTTACCTGCTAAAATCCCATGGAGTTAGAGATAGAGGTCTAATCACGGCATTGAAGGGTCACCATCTCTCCCAGCCCTGCCCCATCTACAACAGCAGATCCCAGTCTCACAGACCACCACGGAGAGGCTTCTGTGGGGTCAATAAAGGAGATAATTGTGCAGCAATGGCACTGTGTCTTCTCAGCTGGAGCTGCAGGGCTTTTATCTCCTCTATTCATAGTGGAGGCGGGCACGATATAGCCTTGATTGATCAATACACACTTTATTAATAGTATTTTCTATAATTTATCACCTTGAAACTTCTGCAAAGTAATTACACTTGTTTTGTCGGCTACTGGCACATCTAACATAGAAGTTAATACTGATGATTTTCCTTATGTAGGCTTTCTTATGCTATAAAGTGGACTAAATCTAGTTCATTGTCTAATTTAATATTAACAATAAGTAAATGTTATATAGATTTCATATTAGTTGTAACAACACTTTTCTCCTTTGATTTTGTTCACCCATCAGACAGGTACTGATAAATCTTGAGTGAACCACACTGGCTCATCTCTTAGCCATCTTAGCCACACCCTGTCTTTGCCCAGAACTGCTCATTTTGCTGCACTGGCTGGCTCTGGAACTCTCTATGGCACAAGAGTTGCTAATGCCGTGTGCTGCTTCAACATATTTCCAGACTGGCTTTCTACCACCCAGAACCTGTAGCCTTTGTTCCCGCATCTCCTGGAACTGGATGAATTGAACCCTAAGTATGTACTGACTTTGGTGCTTGGTATGAGACCTACTCTAGATCAGAAGTTAATTATGAAAGTGAGTAAATAAACTTTATGTTCAGTAAGTCATTGTTTTAAAGAAGCAACCAGAACTCCAGTAATAGAATAATTAATAGATGTTATTATGTAAAGCCTTGGTTAAGAGTTGGAAATTTATTTCTTCAGGAATTCATCATCACCAAACTGTGCTATTTTCTTCAACCCATAGTATTGTAACAATCTTGGTCAGAGGTAGTGTGGCCTGATCATGATGGACAGGGTACAGGCCTGAGTTTTGGGGGACTGGGTTCTAGTCTCTGACACTGAATTTCTGGGTGACCTTTGGCAAGTTATTTCACTGCCTTCTGCCCCAGTTTCACCATCTATCTTTATCCCAACTTGCCTCTTTTACAAAGATATATAGATATGTACTATATAAGACCCAAGTTGTGTTTGATTGAGTTATAAATACAATAATATAACAAAATGCATGAAACAGGACATATTCAAGGTACCCCCAATCTTACATCGATTGGGTTTAATGTCTCGCTACTGAAGTGAAATATTAGACAATTAACTCATTGACTTCTGTATTGTTTCAAAAGCAGAAGCCCTTTTTGAATGTGATAAATAAAAAATAGTTGTTTTTAAAGAAGAAATACAGACGTGACTCAGAGCCCAGAGTATTTTTGAATGACAAGCCAAACACAAGTTCTTATAAAGAAATTTTAATGTGTTTTTTGGGGTGGAGTTACAGATTTTGCATCATAATAGCCTTGAGAACTGGCTGAAGTTCAAACATAGCTATTTTTTTTTTGCTAGAGTTATGAAAGTGGAGCTAGCTTTGCTCTTTATCCATCTTTACTCAATTAACTATCTATATTTTGTAAATAAAAATAGACTTTGAAAGATTATCCTGTGTCCATGTCTTCTCACTTCTCTCCCACCAATTATATGGTGTACTTGTGGAAACCAGTCCCTTCCTGACTGCTCAGATGGGACAAAATTAAGAACAAAGTAAAGTAACATAAGAGCTCTGTCAGATCTTTCAGACTTTATTTTGTCTAATGGAAGTTCAATAGACATATATCACATGCATTTCAGTATATTGACAACATTATTTTAAAGCTATTTTAAGTATGTAGATTTCAATTACCAGAAAAAAGAAAAAGAAAAAGAAAAAATGTCCTCTTTGAGCTTGATCAAAAGCTCATTAAAGTCAATGGGAGTCTTTACAATGATTTCAACAAGCTTTTAATCAAGCCTTTTATGCTCCCATACATGACATGCTGAAAAGTGTAGCAATGTAGCACAAAACTTGCCTTTACATCCTAAACACAAGACACACTTTCTGTGTGGGATGATAGCAACCCATTGATGACACCAAAACCCTGCAATCCTCAGAAAGCATAATTAGGCTGTTTGCCTGGAAATCTGGGATGAGCCAGAGCAAAGCCAAGTATGATACCATTATAACTTACTGAAAAAAGAACTTCTCATTGTGGAATGGCATAATATGAATATAGAGGATTTCTCAGCATAGATGGGGAGGGGTCATCAACAAATGTTAGAGTGGGGAGGGGGAAAGGTGGGTTTCATCTTCAACAGGAAAGGGCTCAGAAAAACATGCTGCATATTTATGAATGTTGTGGCCACCTGTTAGTGATGTTATTGTTGGTATCTCACTTTTTTTTTTCTTTTCTTCAGTGGATGTTTCACCCCTGCTGCTGGTTACTGAAAAGGTTTATTCTGGATACTGATACCTGCTTCTGTGGACTATTTAGACTACACGTCCCTCTGTAGTTCAGTCTTAACCCTAGGGCTCTGGGACTTGACCCCAAGCTCCTGCGACTCTCCTACCAGAACTGGTGGTGCAGACAGCATTCCTATCTTTACTTCACAGCTTTTAAATGTTAAATTATGTGGTAAAATGAGTTACCTTTTTCCTCCATGGCCCCACCATGCTTTCCAACTTTCTCTACTCCTGTGGGAATTTTCTGAAGGATTGTGTTCCCTGACCAGCACCATTTACAGAACTCCTATGAGGCTTCTACGTGGTATATCATCCATATCTTTATCAAATATCACAGACTCAACCTACAGCCCTTTGCTGAAAATTCCTTCACCATGAACGTGCTCAAGCATGTGTCCCTAAAATTATCTATTGCTTACAATCTCTACAGAAAGGGAAACATTTCTTCTCTTGTACCTGTCTTATTTCTCCATCTCTACTGCTCTTTCTTGCTGTTGCTGCTGCTTGCTACCTTCCAAATAGATAGAACTTTAGATTGCTCTGCTGATAAAGGAAATGTTTTAATTCAGCTTTGGTTACAGCATTGGAGAGACTCTTCTAGCAGGTGGGTGTAGGTATGGCCAAGCCCAGGAGTCCTGTATTTGCGTAGAAAGGAACAAACCAAATATTGTGGGCTGGAACAGAGGAAGAAAATCCTTAGGTAATACCATTTCCATTTAATGATTATGTGTTTTGATTTCTCAATCTCTTTTTGATGTTTTTGAGGATCTCTGTTCTGTCAGTGCTTTCATTCCACAAAACGAGACATTGCATTCCCAATGTCTTTGAGCTGTTTCTTTTAATAGATTTTTATAATGATTTCAATACATTGAAATTATGTATACTAACACACTATATTTTACGCTGATTATTGCACATGCATATGATATATGCTATACTCAAATCTTTTTAAAATTGTGCTTTTTCTTTTAGGTAACTTTTTTTTTTCAAGTTTCCATTACAAAGGTGTCGCTTTTCATACATTGTAGATATATACACAATACTGTATATTCTAAAAGCTTTTGTAGCTTTTCTAAGCTTTATCTGTTAAAATTCAGCTGTATTCATAATTAATTGTCTTGATCAAAAACAAACTCCTTACAATTAAGAAACAAAACAGAAGATAGTGGCATATCAAACAGATTTTCTGTTGCTGTGATCTTACCTGAAGACAAAACAAGCACCTCAGTACTTTACTATTAATACTAATAAAATATATCTTGTTTTCATTACTTCGTATTTAGATATAATTGTAGTTTGCATGCTGCAAAGAATAAACATCAAAATAATAGAACACATGTCCAGCTGATTTAATAACAGCTATCTCAAAATACAAGTATATGAATGAGAGGGCAGAACAGCAGGAGCTTTAGTGGGGAGAAAAGGGAAGTTTGAATTATTTCTTGCTTATGTACTACATGGAAACTAATAAACTGGAAGTAAAGATGCCATCTAAGAGGTTCAGTTCATTTTGAAAGATGCTGGTAAAACACATGGTACATCCCTTTGAAGATAAGTCTATGAAGGAAATGTCATTAAGAAGACCTCAAGCCAACTCTCTGGTCTGCTACAGCTACTTTGAAAAAGCCAGTTGAGATTTCTCCCTGTAAAGGAAAATTTTTACTTGTGTATATAACTGACAGAAGTGGCTCTTCGCTTCCCATGCCAGCTGCCACCACCCCAGGCATAAAAAAAGGAGCGGGATGTTGGGGCCAATATGGCAGTGGGATGTGGCAGAGCTGAGCTTCTCTATGCCCTGCCCTCTACTGCTGTGCAGGCCTAACTGGGCAGCCCTGAATCAAGGAGGTGCAACTTCTTTCTTACAGCAACTAACTAGTGAAGGCCGATCAGAAGTGGCCTGCGTCCAGCATCATAACCACTCAGTAGTTCTGGTGAACACCAACTTCTTTCCTATAGTAGCCACTCTTCATGTTTGAGTGCAGTAATATACAATGCATCAGTTCTTCAACTTGATTTCACTGGAGCTAACCAATTTATATCTGCTGAGGATCTGACCCAAAGTTGTCTTTCTTTTCAGTGTTTTGTTCTCAATCATTTGTACCTGGAACAGAAATATTTGATTCCTTTCTCTCATCTACTGTGGTCCTTTTTCTTTTCACTTTTTTACCACCGCTTTTCTCCTTTTCCACTAAATTATCATTCATCAACAGACTAGTTTTGTTGCTCATAGCATATTTTCCCATTAATACTTCCTGTTTGATGCAAGTATGGCATTTATCTGAGGCAACATATTGTTTTAAAGAAAGTCAATTAAGTAAGCATCTCTTTTTTCCTATGCTCCTTGAACGCTTATTGGAAAAGAGATAAGTATAACAGCTTGCTGTTGAGGGTCAGCAAGTTGTTGAGTCACCAATTCGTTTCTATATCTTAACCTCCTTGCTCCTTCTGAAAGACCAGCCATCCCTTCCCCATACTTGAGCTTAAGTCTCTCAGGGCTTGTCTAGTTGGGGATACTCACGAAAGCAAATTAAGCTAAACTGAATTAAGGCCACTTTAATTCTGAAAAAGTGTTTACACAGAAGTTTAATACAGTTTAACTAATCCACACCTTTAATTATTTAGGATTAATTTTCCTAAATATCTGCCTGTAGCTCAAGGTATGGCTGACCTTTCGTAAGGAGGTGAAGAGATAAAGAGATGATGGCTTAACCTGTGGAGGATCAGCAAATGTCTAAAGTTGTTCCTAGCCTTAGAAACTAATAGTAGTGAAGAAAATAATAAATGTTGTGGTAAAATAAATATATTACTTGACTGACTTAAACTAGTAAGATACCACTGTGGTGTGTGAAGTAGAAAAAGAAGGGCTAGAAGAAAGTGATCTTCCAGGAAGTCCAGAAGCCATTCCTCTGCACTCGGTGGCAGATAATGATAGTCCCCACTGAAGAGGTCAAAAACATCACAGAATTATAGGAGCTCCAGTTGCACATTTAATGTTTGCTACAAAATAGTGTTTTGTCAACGTGCTAGTGTAGTGTCATGGTGGGAAAGGATTCAGCACGGAGGAGATATATTGTCAGCCTGTCCTAGCACTCAAGGACAAAATCCTAGAAGCAGCAAATTAAAATGGCAATTATCTTTATTGTGTAATATGAGGAATCTTTTATTTTTCAACATACCTTTGTCAGACCATCCATTTTAAAGGCAACTTGCAATGGCAAGCAAATAATATATAGAAATCTTGCTACTGGGAAGTGCTTTATTTTACGACTAACCTGAGAATCCCTGGGATTCCAAGTATTGGAAGTCATAGATTTGAATTTGATCTGATCTTCTCTATAATTTTCTACTGTACCTTATACCTGCACCATTACATCTCTGAGTGCAAAAGTGTAATTGATACAGACAAAAGATGCCTAACACAGGCAACTAAATATAAGTGACCAATTGTGAAAATGGAGACTAAACTGAAGTTAAAATAGAACTTTTGTTTGCTTCACAAAAAAAGAGAATAGAATTGTCTTTGCTTGAAATGTTTGACACTCTTCTTAAAAAGGTACTTATCAGGGAGGCAGGGCAATAGCAGAGGGACCTATGGCTCAAAAAAAATCTCAGAAAAGGACACTTTTTTTTCCTTTAAATTTTAAGTTTCTTAAGTGAAATAGAAATCTCCCAGTTAACTAAAATTACAGTTCTTCCATAATGTCTGTCTGTAGAAACCTCTTATTTGCTATTGGGAGGGAATGGCCATTGCATTAAGTTGTTGAATACATTGGAACTGGTAAAATGAGTAATTTATCTACATAGGAACAGATAAGAACATGGAAATGCATCTGACCCTCCTGCATTGAAATTTGCAAATAAAATTTCTATTGCAAACCCCAACCAATGACACTGGCATCTTTCACACTACAGTTGCGGTGCCTCTTAGCTGCCTTGGATGAATGTCCTCTTATGCTTTAGAGAGACAAGGTGGATGAGGCAATATCTTTTATTGGGCCAACTGCTCTTGGTGAGAGACAAGTTTTCAAGCTTACACAGAGCTCAAAAGCTTGTCTCTCTCACCAGCAGAAGTTGGCCCAATAAAAGATCTTACCTCACCCCTCCCCACTTGTGTCTCTACTATCCTGGGAGCATCACGGCTACAACACCACTACATATATCTTTATGCTTTTGCCATCAGGGTATTAATCCAAAATGGGGTACGATCAGTTTTGAAAATTGCATGGCAGGAGAAGTTAGTTAATGTACCAAGTTTGTGATAAGGATAACCTGTAAGGAAGGAATGGGGAGGGGAAGAAGAAGAGATTTGTACAAGTTCTCCATTTTATAAGAATGCATCACTATTTTGAAAGTCACATTCAGCTGAATTGTTTTAATCTGCCTTTTTCGCTATGTGCATGGATACAGAAGCAGTGGAGTATTTTGTTATTGAAAGAAATGTATTAACTACAAACTAGACTTTCAAATGATGCAGTGAGCGGCTGCATTACAGTGGGGAAGCTGTTTGCATTTAGTTAATGAAGTGTTTCAGATCCTATGGGAATGAAAGGTGCTATATAAATGTAAAAAAAAAAATCATTATAAAGTTTCTCTCTCTAGTCATAGGGGATTTTGCTGTGTGTGTCTGTGTGTTAGAGGGATACAGTTGCAATCTTCTTTCATTTAAAATGCTTCAGCTTAAACCTGTTCCAACTTTCCCTCAGTGGCTTCATCTACAAAAATGAATCTATTAAAAATTAAAATTAATTTGTTAATCACACGTTTCTGCCACTATGAATGAGTCTAATATGTTTTAGACTCATAGACTTTAAGATTAGAAGGGACCATCACGATCATCTACTCTGACTATGGTGACCAGATGTCCTGATTTTATAGGGACAGTCCTGATATTTGGGGCTTTGTCTTACGTAGGTGCCTATTACCCCCCAACCCCGTCCCGATTTTTCACACTTGCTGTCTGGTCACCCTAACTCTGACCCGCCTGCACATTGCAGGCCACAGCATCTCACTCACACACTCCTGTAATAGACCCTTAACCTCTGGTTAAGTTACTGAAGTCCTCAAATCATGGTTTAAAGACTTCAAGTTACAGAGAATCCACCATTTACGCTAGTTTAAAGCTGCAAGTGACCCATACCCCATATTGCAGAGGAAGGTGAAAAATCCCCAGAGTCTCTACCGATCCGATCCGGGGGGAAATTCCTTCCTAACAACAAATATGGCAATCAGTTAGACCTTGAGCATGTGGGCAAGACCCACCAGACAAACACTTGGGAAAAAATGCTCTGTAGTAACTGGGAGCCCTCCTCATCTAGTGTCCCATCACCAGTTATTGGTGATATTTGCTGCTAGCAGACGCAGATAGCCTACATGCTGTTGTAGGCAGTCTCATCATACCATCCCCTCCATAAACTTACAAGCTCAGTCTTGAAGCCAGTTAGGTTCCCCCGCCCCTTCTCTTGGAAGGCTGTTATAGAACTTCGCTCCTCTGATAGTTAGAAACCTTCATCTAATTTCAAGCCTAAATTTATTGCTGGCTAGTTTATATCCATTTGTCCTTGTGTCCACATTGGCACTTAATTAAATAATTCTTCTCCCTCCCTGGTATTAATCTCTCTGATGTATCTCCTCTCAGACTTCTTTTGGTTAGGCTAAACAAGCCAAACTCTTTGAGTCTCCTCTCATAAGGTAGGTTTTTCATTCCTCAGCTCATCCTAATAGCCTTTCTCTGCACCTGTTTTAAGATTTTGGAAAACCATTCTGCATGGCTTAAAACTTTTTTCCAGGAGTCATGCTTGATGATCCTTTACTTCCAAACACACTTTTCTTATTTGACATAACTGTGTGGTAGAGCCTTTTGGGATAGAACTTGATGCCAAAGAAGAGAGTAGCCTGATATTGCGTGTGTGGGAAGGGTCACCCTAAACTGCTAATTGAATCTGTTTGGAAAAACAGTTTCCTCATGGACTGTTTTGTTTTAGAAAAGGCCATTGACCTGAGGATAAGAGAGGAACTCTCCAGCCACAGTGCTAAGTTTCTCCCTCATTGTTTGTGGGGGTAGCAATCCCCAAACCTGCCCATAGCTCTCCACCAGTGAAGGCCAAAATGTTGGATGAAATCTGCAACAACTACCAGACCTCTCCAAGTGTCACATATCTCATGCATTTTTGATGAGAAACTCCCTCATACAACACCCTGTAGCCTACAGGAAGGTGTATTGAACTACATGAGAAGAATCCATGCACTACTCCTAGCTCTTTTATTAACAGTTCTTAATATTTCTGTGTATTTATCAACTCTTCTTAAACAAGGCCTACTTCCACCCCCAACCTTCATGAAGACTATCATTTGCTCATTCTGCTGAGATACAGGACTGTCACTGTAAGCACCTCTAGGCATGAGAACCCAGATTTTTAACATGACAAGCCTACATCTCAATCATTTACTACATTGCCTTTTGATGAACTAGCTCTGACTATAAGACTAGCTTGTCTAACTCATGCTAACACAGTGGATCTTTCTAGCGGGTAGGCCACAGAGAGAGCTTTCTGGGTCTGCTATTGTACTGAGCTTGATCCTTTAGCTCAAGTGGTTGTGGCTTATTCTTTGATATTCCAAGTTCAGTCTCTGCACATGACTTAAAAATAGGCATTTCTATTGATTTAATCCTTTCTCTCTTCCCAGAGCGAGGAGTACAGTATTGCCAAACTGAAATATTTAAAAATTCTGATTCAGGGCCTGTTAAAATTAAGAGATCTAAAATCATGAGATTTACCAAATCAACCAACCAAAAAGAAACCAAACAAGATTCTGCATTCTTTTTATTTGCTTCCTTTTTTTTCCCTTGTGGTCTGGAAGGTATACTCAGATTACATTTTCAAGGTTTTTCTTTTACAAACATGAAGGCTAGTAACTTATTTTAAAAAGGATGAGATTCTCATGTAATAACTAGTGGCCAATAGCTGAGGCTTTAAGAAAAACACCAAATATCATTATACTTGTGATAAATTTTTGAGAGTTTGCAATACTGAGAACCCAAAATATTAATACCAAACATTCTAGTTTACAAATAACTGTGTAGCAGTGATAAAGTGTGTTGTGTTTTCCCTCAATAGGCTGATTTTCCTGAAGTATAACTATCTTTTCCCCAGGTGTTGCTTCTGTATATAGAGCTATAGGGGTTTGTGCTATACAGCTGAAAGTTATGGGATCATACCTGGCAACTGATCCTGGGGGTAATATGTGTGAGCAAATGTGATGACCTTCAAATAGTTGTTGACATAATTTTATATTGCAAAATAATATATTTAGAGATGAATGTGGCTGTTGTGTTAATATTTGTGTTGTATTTTTAGTGGCTGTATTTTGGTTAGTTGGAGCTGTCCCTCTAAGAATAGGGTGGAACACACATTAAAGGAAATATTTGAAGAAGATGGAGGGTAGTGTGTGTGAGATGTTTGTTACTTGTGTGGGCAGCTGGCGGAAGAGCTGTTTTGTATAAGTACACAAAACTGCCAGAATTTAGCAGAGGGCCGGGTGCCTCAGGCAACTGCAGGCCTCCAGTTTGTATTCAGCCTAACTCAGTAGAGATTAAAAGTTGTCCCCATATGAAATGAGTTTGAGTCTTAGTTCCTATTTCACAAATCCCCTTCCCCTAGCAGGTCAGGAGCTTGGTGGGCTATGGAGACTGAACTGTCTGTCCCCCTTTAAGAGGAAGTTCTGTGCAGAGCTGGGCTGAGGCAGACTGGCAGAGCTATGCTTCCCTGCTGCCACCCTGTAAATGAACACAGAGCTTAATCCACTGGGGCTACACAAGCACGAAGTAAACACAGTATTTGTTGAAGCTGGAGTTTACTTATATGCAATTTAGTTCATTCAATAATTTGCTTAAATTGTCATCCATGGACAGGCATGCTGGGGGTGCAGCAATACCGCCTGCAATAAGTGGTTATCATCATATGCAGGGTTTAGTTTTGCTCAATGGCTTTCAGCAACCCTACTATACAAATTGTTCTAATGCCACTGCCCCTGGAGCTGTACAAAACTTGGCAGCTCTCACAAAGAGCTAGGGTGACCATACTTTCCAAAGGGAAAATGGGACACAGTGCGGGGCTTTCCTGAGTGCCCTCTTCCTCTCCTGCCTCCCTCACCCCTCCCCCAAGGGATTGGCCTCAGGCACTTGCTGGACCCCTGCCCATGAGCCTGTTGCTAGTCTTGGACCCTGTCGGCCCCCTGCCTGCTGAAACTCTCCCCCCTACGTGTGGTTGGCATCTCTGCTTGCTCCCCACACTGTCCTCTGCACCCCACTTTTTTGACAAAAGTTTGCTCTTGCCAACTTCAGTTGGCAAGAGCAAATAGGACAAATACCCACTTTTGCCAATAAAAGTCAGGATGGCTGGGACAGGACTCACTAAACGGCCTACCCTGGCCAAAATGGGACATATGATCACCCAAGGAAGAGCCAAAATGAAGGACACAAAAAATCACTCAAGCAGGAAACAAACTGCTGAGGGTCTGAGCCCTGCGGGTAACTCTTGTTCCAACCTTGCTGTCTCAACCTATATGGCTGAAGGAACTAGTTTTCACCTCTATAAGTGAGAGGATGCCATGGGATGATGGAGTGCAGGTAACTCCAGCTCCCAAGGGACGCTAGCCCTGTATAAGAAGTACTCTTGAAAGGGCTGGTCAGCCTTTGGTGGAGGGTTGCCAACCCTCCAGGATTAATTAAAGATAATGTCATGTGATGAAACCTCCAGGAATTGGTCCAACCAAAATTGGTAACCCCCGCCCCAACTGCAAGCCTAGGGAGTGTGGAATTGTGTGCGTCCCACCGACACCTCAGCCAAACAGGGGCGCCTTTCGCTCGATGCCTCTGGGAGGCTGGGGCTCTACGACGCGCTAAAGCGGGAAAGTTAAACGCATGCGTGTTTCTTCACCAGAGGGCGGTGTGTGTTACTGTGGGGGGAAGATGCGCGCTGACGTCATGACGCTGAGCGTGGGACGTAACCGCGGTGTGACGCACACCCTGGCGAGCCCGTGAGTTTCCCGATATGGGTTTTTTTTCCCGGCGCTGACAGTGGGGGAGGGGAGGGTGGTTCTCTGCAGGAGGGGGCGCGCGGGGAAAGGGTGGACCGCGCGTGCGGGGGGGGACACGAGACCCGAGTGGGGGCGAACCGACTGCCCTAGCGGCTCGGGGGCGTCCCCTCCATCCTGCCGCATCAGGGAACATGGCCGCCGCCGTCGCCGAGCTGGTGCGGCAAAGGGACTCGGCCCCGGCTGCCCTCGCAGGGTAGGTGGGGAGGCGGGGAGGCGAAGCGGGGGAGGCGGCGCTGCGGCCGGGCTGAGCGGGCTCCCCCGGAGCCCCGCGCCGGCGAGCGGGTGGCTTCCGCGCTGACCCGGCCCGGCCGGACACAAAGGGCTGCGCTGAGGAGGGTTTTGTTCAGTCACATGAAGCAGCGCAGCCAGTGAGCGAGGAGCTGGGAGGGGGAGCGGGGCCGCCGCCATTGCCAGGCGCTGAGGAGCTGGGGGAGCCCGGCGTCGCCTCAGGGGCGCGGGATTGCCGGCCGGCAGAGCTGGAGGCTGGGGCGCGGGGAGGAGAGGTAAAGCCCCGATACAGCGGTGCCCGGGCCCCCGCCGGCTTGCTGCTGCTGCCCGCTGGGGCGCCCGCACGGAGACTGGGATAGGAGGATGCAGAAGTTGCAGGGCAGCCGGGGTCACTCTGGGGATGTCTGGCAGGCCCGATGTCCCTGGGTGTGGAAATCAGCGTGGTGGGCTCTGCCGGGTATGGTGCCCACCTCTCGGCACAGTAGTGGAGTGGGGCTTGCCACACACGGTGCCCAGCTGGGTGCGTGGTCATGGTGGCAGAGAATGGCGTCCCTACTTGGGTGTGGTGTTACTCTGTTCCGACATTTGTCCCGTTCGCATGAAGCTGGGAGGTCAGCAAAACGTATGTCATTGTTACTGAAGCTGGCAAGTCTGTGGCCCATTGGGGAGTCTGAGAAGTCTCTGCTATGAATATGGTGGTGTCGTCACTGTCTTCTGGGCACATGCTTTACAATATGCAGATGACTTACGAAAAGTTAGTAGTTCAGGTGTTAAAATTGTATCTGTGGGCTCAGATTCCATTTGAAGTTGAAGCCCCTTTGCCATTGTGCCACTTGTTCAAAATCCCAAAATAAGCTTTCTTTCTTTGAATGCCTTATGTGTATTTTACGTCTTTTGAAAAGGCATGCATTGTGGCTCTGGACTGTAAGCTGACAAGACATGCCATTAATAAAAACATGCCCAAATAGGTTCCCATTGGCATTGCACAAAAATAACACTTTAAGCAAAATCTCACTTGCAGTATTGAAAAGTGATACTCTGATTTTCTAGCAGTTAATTTAATTATGAAGGCTGCATCATGGAATTTAGTAGTTAGAAGCATATTAGAAACCGTATGCACCCAACCAAGGCAACCATTTTATCTTGGGTAGCTTAATGAGGACCTAAGCTACGAGAGCAACACTTGAATAGTTGTGTTTCTCAAACTCCATGATGGGATTATAACTGTATGTAGCTTTATATCAGGAATTCTACATAATATTTTTTCCATTAAAAGCAGGTTGTAAATTACGTGTTTGGTTCAAGATGTGAAATAATTTTAAACAGAAGAATCTTACTACACTAAGATGAGTACGATGCTTCAAGACTTCCACAATTTAATTTAACCCTTCTGCATAAAATTCTTCACTACCAGGATTACATGATGCAGCTGATTTTGAAGACTGCAGGAGTGGAGTGATTAGACAGAGAAAATAAATCTTGAAAAGCTGCTAACGGATCACTTAGATGCAGAGAGAATGCAGCAATTCCCTTACTGGAGAAGAGTTTAAGCAGAGTGCATGGAGGAGCAGTGCAGTGTGACAATCCTATTACACTGATTTATAATCAGAGCTGTTGTTGCAGACCTGTCAATAAGATAGCCAAGTGATGTGGTGTAGAAATATTCATGAATTATAACCAGAATTTGCAGTCAGCTTCAGAATATTAATTTATGTATTATTTCCACAGCCATCCCAGTAAAGCTTTTAAAACTGGATGTTTGTCTTGCGTCAAAAAGTGACATTCTGTTTTTCAAATAAACATGTATGAGAGAAGGGATGGAAAAATAAATTGGTCACTAATTTCACAAAAATTTTTTCTTGTAATGACAATAACTAAAGGAAAGCCAGAATACTGTGTCTGTATACTCCTTTCATACATTTTAATATAAAAACTCTGCGTTTCAGTGCTTTTCCTCTGATTTCAGTGCAACATCTTCCCCTCTCCTCCTCCTTTCCAAATTCTCTCCAGAATATGCAAGATCTATAAATCTTTAGATTCTGTAGTGCTAAATGCTATCTACAAAACAATGCAAAGTACTTGTACAGTTTTTGAGTTAGCAATGTTTTCTTGCAGTGTTATCTTGAAACCTGTCTCTGCTGTTTCCATTTAGCTGACCTGGGTAGTCAGAAGAGATGATGATGATAACTTTGAGCATCCTACATGTCTTCTCTAGCAATGTAACAGTTGACTGGAACATGTGTTAGAGTGCTAGCATCAGCAGTTGAATAAACAGGATATTGAACAGTGGTAGTAATATTTTCCATTTTGAAATAACTGCATTCTGAATTTATTTATGGATATTTCGAGAATTTAAGGGATGACTGCATTTTATCATCAAGAAGATTTGTGCATATAGCTGTATGTATAAACTGAATGTACTAATGCACATGCATTTTTGCTTCAAGTTCCTCAAAATCACCTCTAGAAAACACACACTTTGAAAAAATACTAAAGTGATGGACAGTATTAATTATACAGTTATTGACCCGTAGGTTTTTAATTTTGAGCACTGATAGGCTTACTTATAGACTTGCAAAAGCGGTTTAAGTTTAAAATTGGGGGGGGGGGAATGGGGTGGTTACATAATTCCCATTGCAGTTTCATGAAGAAATCATTTTCACAATTCGTTGGACTCAGTGAAACTACTTGGACCTCTGATTCAATAGCCAGATGGGAGTTGCTGTTGATTATGGCACAACTAGAGTATATGGACTCTGGAACTCAAACCTTTCCCCCTCCCCATTGTTAGTTTTTAAAAAAGAAAAGAATTCCTGGTCTTCAACAATAAGCACAATGAGTAGTGCTCTTAGGAGAGGGCATCTTTCTAAGATTTTTGCTGCCTGGTATCTCAAGGTAGTGTATCCAGTATTAACTTTGTGTTTTTAAAGAGCTAAATGAAATTGAATATAAGGCAGTTTGCTTTGTAGTCTACGGTAGAAATACAGTACTATTTGTTCTTTTTCAAAGGCATGAAACTTTGAAAAAGTGTAGGCTTTGTCTAAACAAGGAAGTTTTGACTGGTTTAGCTTAAATTGATTTTTTTAAAAAACTGATTTAAATTGACTCAAACCTCTGTGTGGACATTTACTTCAGTTTAAGAGCTGCTTATTTTGATTTAGCATAAATAGATTTATCAATTTAAAATCATAATAAGCTAGTTTTATACCAAAATAAGTGTTCCCATCATTTTCCACCACTTTAACTATAAATTGGTTTTCAATCACATTTTTCATTAAGCCCGTACAGTTTTCTCTTGTAGGCATGTCCTAGTTATAGAAAAGTACTTCAGGTTATTGGCCAAGTATGCAAAACTTTGGGTGGATAATTAAAATTGCACAGAAATATGATGTTTTGCATATAAGCTGTTTCTCAGATGGATGCTACTGAACTAGGTAGTCCCAAAAATAAACTTGAAAGGATGTCAAATCATATGAAGTATCCTTGGAGGAATGCCTTTTCCCCATTTAAAAAAAAAAAAAAAAAGGCACGATGGGGAGAGAGAGAGCATCCTTTTTCATTCGCTTTTTTGCTTGAACAGGCTGTTCCCCTTAAAATTCAAAACTTCTGAATGTTTTCTGTTCCATTTGTGTGTGTACTACTTGTATTATTCATAGGCCATAGAAATACGCCTCCTGTCTTTGCTATGCAAGGGCAATGACATAGTTAATATAGTTTCTTTCACCTCTTTAAAATTCCATGAATTAGACCATAACTACAGTAATACTTTCTGTGCAAGATTTGATTAGTTTCTGAGATGACAGCTGCCTGCCAGTGGTGGACTTGGAATTAGTGAGGCCCTATGCACAGCTTCATTTTCAGAGGGCCCCCCCTTGTGACCCAGCCAAGAAAACATTCTCTCATCTCCCCTGCCCCATTTTGCATTCTTTTTCTCTTCATCCTCCTCCTATATTATAAGTAATGGGAAGTAAATGAAAATAAAGTGAGGTACCTTGATTGGGACAGGGTTGGGGTGCAGGAGGGGCTGCAGGGGATGTGCTCTGGGAGGAAGTTTGGGTGCTGGGTGAGGGCTCTGGGCTGGAGCAGGGGAGGTTGGAGTGTGGGGGGAGGGGTGCAACTCTGGGAGGAAGTTTGGGTGTGGGGTGCAGGCTCTGGGCTGGGGGTTAGGGTGCAGGAGGGGGGCAGCGCTTACCTCAGGTGGCCTGGCTCCCAAAGTGACTGGCACACACACCCCTCTGGCAGCGGCTCCTAGGTGGGGGAGGCAGTGGGATCTCTGCGTGCTGCTGCCTGCAGGCACCGCCCCCACAGTTCCTATTGGCCACAGTTCCCGGACAAAGGGAGCTGTGGAGTCGGCACTCGGGGCGGGGCAGCACACAGACACCTACACCCCCAAGGGGCCGCAGGGATATGCCAGCCGCTTCCGGGAGCAAAGCAGTGCGGAGGGAGGGAGGCAGGGAGCCGCCTTAGCCCTGCTGCTGGCATGTCTCTGTGCCCCCTGTGGGGAGGGGGCAGCGGTACAGTGCGGAGCCGCCTCCCTCCTCTCTGCCAGGGGCATGCAGAGATGTGCCAACAGCCAGCCGCTTCCGGGAGGGCCATGGGGCCACCGGCCACAGCATGCAGGCAGCCTGCCTGCCTGAGCCCTGCTGCACCACCGGCCGTGACTCGGGCAGGTTGTCAGATATTTGTCCTGCATTTTGGGGGCCCTCCTGTCGTTGAGGGCCCCGTGCCTCTGCACTGTTTGTTTCATGGTAAATCCGCTCCTGCTACATGCCAAGAAAAGGCACTGATCAGTGACTTTGGATAGACTTTAATATAAGATTTCCAGATTGTTGACAGGAGTGTGTATTCTTTAGGAAGAGTAATGTTACTTGTTCAGTTTGTAGCAGTCATCCTAGATCTTGGTATTAGTAGTGTTTTGCTCAGAATTGGACAATACTCAAATGTAAATAGTTGTTCTTTGAATATTTTGATTTATATTATTATTGATTATATTTTGATTCCTTGATTTGTATAATTTGAAGTGTAAGACAAATGAGTAGTTGTGTGCACTTTGGCTGGTTAACAGTATACAGCAGCTGTTGTGATGAATAAGCACAGTTTATTATTGCCACTTAGGCTCTAGGCGGAAGAAACTGGCTTAACAGTGAGTATGCATTTTTGTTTTCTTCTACACCCAATGTTAACTAGCTTATTTAATGTTTCTTAGTGAACTTGATAATATTTAAAACTCCCTTTTAAACGAACATAAGCATGATGCTAATATTTATGGAATGGGGGTTAGTACTTTAGAAATGACTAAATTCACCAGCTCCATCTGAAAATGTTAGCTCTAAGGATTATTTATACTTTTTGATTTTGAGCAGTTTTAGCAGTTACTCATATGTAATTGACCAAATGAATGATGATATGATGTTTAGTCTTTCAGCATTTCTTGAAATTCGTACACAGTCAAGGCAATGTTAATATTAGGTTTAAATCAGTATGAGGTTCAGATTGGTTGGAAAACTGTTCCCAGAGAAAGAAAAGGAGTACTTGTGGCACCTGAGAGACTAACAAATTTATTTGAGCGTAAGCTTTCATGAGCTACAGCTCACTTCATCGGATGCATGCAGTGGAAA